>NC_071267.1:3464572-3682072 GCF_023375685.1 Ictalurus furcatus
ATACAGCTTAGACATGAGTGAGCAAGAAGGTGAACTTGGAGTATGAGCCGCTCCAGACCTCCACACTGGCTACAGGCTGTGCTGTCACAACAAAATAAACAGCTCCAATATAACATTTAACCTCTACTCCAAAGATTGGAAGTAACAGAGGCTAGTTTGCTTGCTCTCACACGGCAGCCCCTTGCCAGCACGGTAACACGTGGTTCCCATCCACATGAAGACACTATCACACTTTCAGCTGTCCCTGACAACCCACATGACAGACGGTGATGCTACAGGGCCTTCAGATGCTGAACAGCTTTTTGCAGCTGAACTCGCGGTCATTGATAGACACGTAGAGCCCTGCTAGTCCAACTTCCTCCACACCTGGCCCGGATGTGAGACCCAGAAGCCGTGTGCAGGGGCCCAGCCGTTATAATGGCTCTTTCAACTTGGGTTCAAACGTGCACGCACCTTCAACTACTTCAGCATCCACCAACCACCTCACAGCCCCTCGTGGTAGAGCTCCAGATGGACCTAAAGTTAAACTTAACACATATGATGGTAAAGATGACTGGGAGTCCTTCATCATTCCTTTTGAGCGAAGTGCTGTCATTTACAGATGGGGCACAGTGGAGAGCGTAGATAAACTCCATGAATGTCTACGGGGAGCTGCTGTCTCTCTGCTGCATCTCCCAGACGTTGAGCAGCAAGCAGAATATGGTCACGGCGTACATGATGAGCAAAAAGATCGTCTTCTCGTTCGGACGTGAGACACAACAATCCACGACGTGAGGGCACGGTTTGCTCCAGCACATGTAACGAGCCGGGACGGCAAAAAGCATGTACTGACCAATCAGGAAGCATGTTTCTAAAGCGGACCGAATGACCAGCTGGACGACATGAACCCTCATCAGTCCGTCTTGCTGGATTCACTGCCGGCCGTCGTGTCGCGCTTTCGTACCACTTCCCGTCACACTCTAAGGTGTGCTGTCGCTCTGGCTTTCCTCCAACCGTGCTCTCTTGTTGACGGCGTAGCCGAGGTACACCAGAGAGGGCGTGGCCACCAGAATGATCTGGAATACCCAGAAGCGGATGGGCGGTGAGAACGATCCGGAACACCACGTGGACCGTGAGCCACATTTTCCCCAGAAATGTCGTGTGGTTGTGAATTTCCTCTAAGAGGCAGGTTAAGAAGCTCCAGCTCATGGTGACTCAGACCCGGAGTGACTCCGCCACACTGCACAAAGAGAAAGAAACAAAAACAGACAGAAAGAACACAAACTGTCACATGGGTGATGTTTACTGTTTACGTGGTTTAACTGATATAAAACTAGCAGTGACGCACAAATCCTCCTAAATATTATCAAAAATAAACGCCACTGAAACTGAAGTCTTTTCATCGTCAGATTTTCACACAGGTCCTAATCGTAGATAAAGAGAGCCCAATTAAACATAAATATTACATTTGGTCATTTATTTATTGAGGAAAATGATCCAATGTGACATATCTGCCAGCGGCAAAAGTATGTGAACGTCAAGGATTGAAGCTGAAATTCTATGTAGGAAATTCAAAAGGGTTCACAAACTTTCGAGCAGCACTGTATATGGTTACATGATCACGCTATACCAGTTTAGAAGAATTGGGCAGTAGCTGTGAGACAACACCAACCAGTCTGTGTGTCTATCTGTGTGTGTGTGTGTGTGTGTGTGTCTATCTCTCTCTCTCTCTCTCTCTCTCTCTCTCTCTCTCTCTCTCTCTCTCTCTCTCTCTCTCTCTCTCTCTCTCTGTGTCTGTCTCTCTGTTTGTGTGTCTCTTGTCTATCTCTCTCTCTGTCTGTGTGTCTATCTCTCTCTCTGTCTGTGTCTATCTCTCTGTGTGTGTGTCTCTCTCTCTCGGGCGTTAACTGTGATCATACTGTATCCGGGAACAGGAGAAATGGAGCGACTTCCTTCTAACCCATCTTCCAGTGTGAGTCCATTACATTATTATTATTATTAATTAATTAATTTATTTATTTATTTTAATCATCCACAACCAAGAACTTGCATCACCCCAGCTCCTTTTTACCATGTCCCTGATACATTCATTCTGACTGATTTTAAATAGATTTATTGATTATATTGTATAATACAGAAGAACTACACACAGAGAGAGAGAGAGAGAGAGAGAGACACAAAAAAACTCCAACCAGCTTACAAAGGCATCTGTCTGAAATATGCAGATAAAATCGCTCTCACACACCCATGCGCGCACGCACGCACTATCTCTGAAACGAATTATTGTCGTTTTTTATTCTAGATATATTGTCGCGTTGTTTAACGCTGAAAACTCATGGAATCATTTCTGATATCTTACACATGAATCTGATTAAATATACATATATTTATTGTGATCTAAATGATTAGAGGTGTGGTTTGGGACACAGTCGTATTTTCTCATTATACACCATTTCGGATGTGACGGAGTGACAGGTTTGCAAAAGAATGACAAAACAAAGTCATTCATGTATTTCTCCACATTCTAATGGAAATAAAAAAAACTCCTCGTCCACTTACTAACAGAAATAATATCATATAACAGATAAATATAAAATATACACTTTCGACAGATTTTCTCAGGTTGTATCTACGAGCTATGTGCAATTATTATTTCAATACGTTTGTGTGTGTGTTGCGAAGTTAACTAGGAACAGAGAGCTTAATGTGTCGAGACAGGGACTTCTGTGTACTCAGATAAGATGTACACACTATCAGAGAACTAAAGGGGGGGGGGACAGGACAGGTGTAAGTGATGGAGATAATGACGAATGAATTAAGGATAATTAAAGTCAAACAAACCAAAAACTATTTGTCCAATTTCAGATTTATTTCACCTTATTATAAAATTTATGTGTTTATGTAACATTTTATGTTTTCCCATAATGACGTGGGCTTCATCTATCATACCTACATATTTTATTCAGGCAGTAGACAGGAGTCGAAGGGGGGGGGGGTTGTTACAGGGGGAAGGGACACAGTTTTGAGACCATGCTCAGCAATTGTAGTGTAGCCCCTTCTTTATTCATTACAATTATTTTCAGTAAAGAAACTAAGTCTTCGTAATATGCATCTACTGCGATTCCTCCACGGAAGTAAAGGGTCACAACAATATCTCCAGGTAACATGAAGACATAACAACATAAATCTGTCAGAAGGGCCCCACATAATCTAGGTTCACCTCTGGGCACATCTGATCCCCATTACACTTACACACACACACACACACACACACACACACACACACCTGTATGTAGAGATTTTATTCCGCCTTCCCTTTGCGAAGTATATGCTCAATTCCATTCTGTCTTTGACGTTACCAAACAGTTGTATTTGCTGCCTGTTTTTCACCCAAGTCCTAAAAGTAGATAAAGAGAGCCCAATTAAACACATGAGACAAAAATACTTGGCCATTTATTTATTGAGCAAAATGATCCAATATTACATTTCTGTGAGTAGCAAAAGTATGTGAAACTTTGTTTTTAGTATCTGGTGTGACCCTTGTGCAGCAATAACTGCAACTAAATGTTTCTGTTAACTGTTGATCAGTCCTGTACACCGGCTTGGCGGAATTTTTGTTCATCCCATGATACACTTCTACAAGCATGTGTTGTGAAAATAAGACTCTGACAGATCCCTGTTCTTTAAATACAATCGGGTGCTCTCTCACCTGTCATCCCATTTATTAAAAAAACCTGACTCTAATTTCACCTTCAAATTAAACTGTTAATCCTAGAGGTTCACATACTTTTGCCACTCACAGATATGTAATATTGGATAATTTTCCTTACTAAATAAATGACAAAGTATAATATTTTTTCTCAGTTGTTTGACTGGGTTCTCTATGTCTGCTTTTGTACTTTTGAGTGAAAATCTGATTATGTTTTAGGCCATATTTGTGCAGACATACAGAACATTCATATGGGTTCACAAACTTTCAAGCACCACTGTAGATCCCCATGAAATGAATGTCATGTTTTGAAAAAAGTTATTGCATCATTGTCATGTAATGGTTTTAGAGACGGATTTAAGTACAGTTAAGAGCTTTATTGAAGAGAGAGATGCAGACAAATCCAAATCGAAAGGCAAAATAAGTGGTCTTAAACAGGCAAAGGTCAGGCAGTCGGCAAACAAGTTATACTAGACAAAAACAAGAATGAGAAACACGTGGACATAAACATGATCAAAAACCGTGGAACTAGAAACAAGGATGAACAGCTTAGTATGGGTCTGGCAATTAATGATAAATGATGACACATGAGGGAGACATCCAATAACATACAAGGCAGAGACAGTATAGAAACCAAAACAAAACACACGTGTCAAAAAGTAAACAGTCTCACTGACAACCCGGAAGTGCACGCTGTCACGCTATGGGCTCTTGACAAAAAAAACCCCACTCCCCTCTGGCAGTCCAGGCTTGGGAAGCCGTGTCGTCAGCTTCAGACAGGAGCTTGACTTGGTGGGCATTCCCGTCGGCCACAGGCATGAGCAGAGCTTGGTTGGCTGTGGTGTTGGCCTCAACCACGAACAGAGCTTGGTTGGCCGTCCCATCAGCCTCAGGCATGAGCAGAGCTTGGTTGGCCGTCCTGTCGGCCTCAGGCCTGAGCAGAGCCTGGTTGGCTATGTTGTCATCCACGGGCATGAGCAGAGCTTGGTAAGAACATGGCTTGGGAGGCCTTCTTGTCAGCCTCTGAGAGGAACATGGCATTAGAGGCAATGCCATCGCCCTTAGACAGGAACATGGCTTGGGAGGCCTTCTCGTCTGCCTCAGACAGGAACATGGCATGAGAGGCAGTGTCGTCACCCTCAGACAGGAACTTGGCATGGGAGGTTGCCACGTTGACCTCCAGCTGGAGCTCGGCAGGGGACACCACCTTGTGGGTCTTAGGCTGGAGCTCTGGAGATGAGGTCACCACATTGACCTCCGGCTGGAGCTCAGCGGGGGAGACCACATTGTGGGTTTCAGGCTGGAGCTGTGAAGATGAGGTCACCATGTTGACCTCCGGCAGGAGCTCTGGAGAGGAACTCACCTCATAGTAGGTGGTTAATGGCCTCGCAGGTTCGTCCGTCAAGCTGGCCCTCCCCCCAAAATTTTCTAAATTAAATGTGAAGTCTGCCTTTCCATAGATCACCCTCATGATGCAGATGAGCTTCCCAGGCTGATGTTGCATGTGGCGATCAGGAGCTCCGCCCACTGGCGAGCCGGATCAACCAACCGGGGTAAAAAGAATTCGACCCACTGTCTCTCCTTGGGCTTGTGGTTAACTAGGCTCTCAAAATAGAACTGGCACTGAGGAAAAAATCCCTTCCAGGGCTTTCAAAGCCCTCAAAGGGAGCCAGAACTTCCAGGTCGGTCCTATGGGGAACTCATACTGAATCAAACACCGGATCCCAGTATGATTCTCCCTTCGCTCTCCTGCTGCATCCATGTTGTAGGCGAAGTGCAGTTAAGAGCTTTATTGAAGAGAGAGGCAGACAAATCCAAATCGAAAGGTAAAATACGTGGTCATAAACAGGCAATGGTCAGCCGATTGGCAAACAGGGTATACTAGACAAAAACAAGAATCAGAAACATGCGGACGTAAACAGGATCAAAAACCATGGATCTGCTCACTCCAGTGCTCAGCACAAGGGGAAATCCATGACAATCATCAAGCATGTTTAATATCCACTGGTTTCACTTCAGCCTCAGAAGCACTCTGCTTACACATCTGGTAAAGGACATTTGTCCAAAACATTATTTAATTGGAAACTTTGTCAATTAATATAATTTATAACCCATTCTGTTCACACTTGACATAGTAGGCAGTACATGTAATCGTCTGTCCTCCCCAGACGTGATCTAGAACTTGCAAATGCCTTGATGGAAAAGTGGACTAACATCTCACAGCAAGAACTGACAAATCTGGTGCAGTCCATGAGAATGAGATGCACTGTAGTGCTTAAAGCAACTGGAGGCCACACCAGATATTGACTGTTACTTTTGATATTTATGACCCCCCCCCCCTTTGTTCAGGGACTCATTACTCCATTTCTGTTCATCAAATGTCTGTTAAACTTGTTCAGTTTATGTCTCAGTTGTTGACATTTTAAAGAAATTTGCTGTAAATAAAAACATTTGAATGTGAGAGGATGTTTCTTTTATTATTGCGAATATGAATTTCTGTATCCTTCCTGACAGCTAAAACCAATCTGGTCATTTTCATGTTTTTTTTTTTTCTCTTTTGCACCATTCTGTGTAAACTCTAGACTGTTGTGTGTGAAAATCCCAGGAGATCAGCAGTTTCTGAAATACTCAAACCAGCCTGGTTCCTGGAACCAACATCCATGTCGTGATCACAGTTACAGAGCTCACACTTTTTCTTCATTCTGATGTTTGATGTGAACATTACCCGAAGCTACTGACTTGTTTCTGCATGATTTTTTATTTTATTTTATTTATTTTTTTGCATTGCATTGCATTGCTGCCACATGATTGGCAGATTAGATAACTGTGTGCAGGTGTACAGGTGTTTGTAACAAAGTCGATGGGGAGTCTCAGTAGGACATGGACCATGAAGAGCTTTGAAAAAAAAAAGGGCATTTTAATTGTGAGGGCTATAGGCATTGACATGTTTTCTGGTACCAAAAGATGGCGCTGCTAGCATAGAGCATGTGACATAAAGTTCTTAATTAGTGCATGTTCTGATGCAATACTGAGTCAAGAGACTGTTATGCATTATTTTATGCAGGCCTAGGCTATATTTCACACTCTGATAACTTACACATTTGAACATCACTAATTTATTTTCGAGAGCGAGAGAGAGAGAGAGAGAGAGAGAGAGAGATTACAACTAGGTTTGTCATTTTAGCTGTTATTTATCTATTATCTATTATCTATTATATATATTGGCACCAATGCCACCAAAATAGACAATTTCCTAAAATAGGGCCTACAGTAATATTGTTTGTAATAATTACCAGTATGCTGAATAACGGCATAAATGATGAAGAAATGCCAGTGTAGAGTGTTAGAAGCTCGGGATTACAATTTGGTGTGTTTTTGGTACAGTGTTCTATATATATATATATATATATATATATATATATATATATATATATATATATATATATATATATATATATAAAAATATATATATATATATATATATATATATATATAAAAATTCAACTCGTTAATTAAAGATTTTTAGACTCGAGTAATTACATGGCTATTACAACTTGCAGTCTAAAACCATCAATAAATAAATCATGCTTAACCCTTTCATGCATAGTGTCCACACTTACGCTTAGTCAATTTAAGGCTCTTTTTTTAAGTTTTAGGAAAATATAAGATGTAAATCAACTCCAGATGACTTGAGTGCATTACTGTAAATTAACATAAATTTCTGTTTATTTGTCGCTCTCAATCTTTATTAACATTCTACATTAAAATAAGATGAGTTTAAAAATAAATTAAAGTCAAAAAGTTTTGTGCCAGACTCCACAGATCACCTTAGATTAAAACAAACAAACAAACAAACAAATAAACGGGTATGTTTGTTTAAATTTTTTTTTTCTTTGCATCATTCAGCAGTCCTAAACTGTGTAAATTTTGTATACTCAGAAACAATATTTTCTAAAAATGTTGTCTTCAACCTGAATGTATTTTTTTTTTCAACTTTCATACATCATACAGAATTCATACAAGGGGAAACTATGTGAAAATATAAAACAATCTGGATATATCTCTCATGCTTAAATTCTCATTTTTATTCTCATGGCGCTGAGGAACTGAGGTGTGACGCGTGCACAAGTGTGTTATGAAGGTGCCTGAAGGACTGTTAGTAATTAAACAGAGCTATACACCTGCTAAATTTGGTAACTACTCAACACAAAAATGATAAGAGCTATAAAGTTTTTATTTTTATTTTTTTACCATAATACAAACAGAAGTACAAATTTGGTTCCAATATTTGTGAGTGATTCTTATGATTCTTGTAATGAAAGTGTCCTTAAATGTTTACTGTGAGATTAAAAAATAAATAAATAAATAATAATAACAACAACAACAACAATAATAATAATAATAATAATAATAATAACTTTATTATTTATTATTATTATTATTATTATTATTATTACCACCGGTAGTGTACTGTTTTGCCATGTTATTTAGTAATATGCTCCACTACCTGAGGCGACTCTCAGGTTTCACTCAAGCTGCTCCTGCGTCAGCAGCAGCTGTGAAGGAGATTGCTGTGGCCTCGAGAAGACGACAGTAAAGACTTCAGCTGAGAGCTTTTAAAGAAGACCAAAAGGACTAGTACATCTTAAAGCCCTGTGGAAATATTAATCAGGTGTGCAAGGTAAAGTAACTGCTGCTGACTCACCATTTGTTGTGATGGGAATGCGAACAATTTAGGTAAAGTTCCCAAGACCTGAAGCATAATGGCTCAATTCTGTAGCCTAGTTAATTGTTCATTATTTAATTGTATATTACTGTTATTAATATTCATTCATTACTCTTCATTGTGTACATATAAACAACTGAACAGCTTTCTTTCATTCTTTCTGTGATGAATCAATCAATATGACTAGAACAAGGCTAAATCAACTTTGCCAAGCAACAGAACCTTTTTTATTTGTGGCATGTACACATCTGAAAATATTTCCCCCCTACCTTTCTCTGTTCAGTGAAATCTGAACATGTATGCATATGTGTATATTTGTCCCAGAAGGACTACATTTGCCATGATGGTTTTTAATTACATGCTTGGGAGAGATCCATAAAATGGGATAAATTCACTCATTAGAGAGATTAAATTGCTAACGCCATCTCTCACTTTGTCTCGTTCTCTTGTAGACACACTCACACACTCTTTTATTCTTTGACATCACTTTTGCACATGTTCGGTTAAGGAAGTACCCTTTTAAGCCCTGACACTACTCAGTGTTGGACAGACTTGGTGTATGCTGTGTACCAGTTGGAGTGTGTTCTACTGAAGTCTATATCTTTTTCCCATCGCCTGAGGCAGGCTGGTGTTAAAAGTAGTTTGTGTCTTCATTTTAAGGCTTGATTGATGCTGTTGGAAGTGCTCAGTTGTACCCCACCATTCCTCCACTGTTAATCTACATTGTTCTAGTCAGTGGTGTTGGATGATTTTCTTGTGGCTGCACTTAAACCCAATCGGCCTCTTATTGCAAATCAGTAATATACAAGACAGGAGCATCCTATTATATAGTCTGACCAAACTACTGAACAGAGAGGCACTCACGTAATGGACTGGAGTTTATTTTCTTATATAGATTATGACCGATTTTCTTCCATTGTATATATACTGTAAGTACTGTGAAAATTATATAAAGAGATTGTTGTGTCTATTCAGATTGACAGATTGTTGTCTTGGTTTGTGTTTTTAAAATACACATTTTACATGACACATGTTTTAATAATGTTTAAGCTGAAAGCAGAGGAATATCCTGGATTTCTCTCTAATAGTTAATCAGTGGTACTTCCTTAGTGTGAGCATGTCTATGTGTGTTAGAGCATTGAGCATCACATGCTCTTGGACACAGAAGGTGTTGGTTTTGGATCTCTTTCACTGGGGACACATGTGATCAGTGAGCGAGTCGCTACTCCTTTCTCAGCCTAATGTGGGCAAAAAGGTTGAAAACCTTAAAATCTCAGGTGGCCAAATGGCTTTATACTTTCCATTATTCTCATAATAATTTCAGTATCATAATAAGCAGCAAGGAAACATTAAGGACTTCATAAGCAAATGTGTGCCAGTTTTAGAAGGTGTCACTCAGTGCGACACTGCCTAGCATACAGCGCATAAACACACACTGCAGAGGATACAAATTATTTGTGTAATACTGTCAGGAATTTGTGGCTGCAACTGTTCCAGTTTAGTTTATTTTAAGGACAACAATGCAGACAATACCAACAGCTGAGGGTCAGGCGATGGACAGAGTCAACTAGGCAAAGCTAAACACAAGATTTAAAAACAGGCAGAGAATTGAAAACTAGAATATTCAACACAGTACAAAATGCTAGGTAAATTCAGATGTGCTAGGACAAACTGAGCATTTACTTCACAAACTTTCAGTGAATGAGAGTCTGTTTTATGTGCATGTGAGATTGGAACAGGTGTGTGTGATCAGAAGTCTGGTGATTGGGAGTGTGTTAATGGTGGTGAATTCTGGGATGCATTCTCCGGGGTGGCCATGTTTGTAGGCCACTGTGTGTTCTGGTTATTGGAGTTTGGGGATTGCATGGACCTTACTGAACTCCCCCCCCAATCCCAAAAGGGCTCACTCTGGGAGCACAATGATTATGAGACATTGTGTCATGTGCAAGAACCCACTTTTGTTCCTCTGGGCCATATCCTTCCCACTCTACGAGGTACTCCAGTCGACTATTTCTGTGCCTGGAGTTGACTATGGATTTTACCAAATGCATGCAGACTGACCTTCAATGTTGAGTGGGGCAGGGGGACTGGTAGGTGGGACGTTTGTGGCCAATGGTCCTGGAATGACTAGTTTCAATCGAATGACATGAAAAATAGGTGCTATGTAGGTCTAGATTATAGGTGAATGGGTTGATTTGTTTAAGCACTTTGTATGGGCCGATGTACCTGTGGTTAAATTTTTTAGATGTTTGGATTACCTGAAATCTTTGGTGGCCAGCCATACTCAATCTCCCAGTTGGTAACAAAGGTTTTCTCCATGATGACGATCAATTTTTACCTAGTGGCTTTGGGCCATCTGTTCGAATCGTTGATGGGTGCTCTCCCAAACCTGTTCACTCCTACAGAACCAGTAATCCACAGTTGGGGAGTCAGTGGGCTTAACGGTCCAGGGGAACAGAGGAGGGTAGTAGCTGGGTACATACTTAAATGGTGTCAGGTGGGTGGAGGAATGTTGTAGGGAGTTCTGGGAGGTCTGACCCAGGGCAGGAGCTGATATGCCTGATTTGGCCACTCTACGTGACCATTGGGCTGTGGGTGATAGCCGGAGATCAGACTTATTCACCTAGAGGTGAATTGGGGGCCCCAAGACGATATCCTAGGGGATTCCGAAGTACCTGAATATGTGGTTGAATAAAAGTTCTGCCATCTCAGATACAGTAGGTAGACTGTAAAACCTATCCACAATGACCAGAACTGTAGTGTGCCCTAAGGATTCTGTCAGGTCAGTGATGAAATCGACAGCGATGTGGGACCAGGGAAATTTGGGTGTGGGCAGTGGTAGGAGCTTGCCGACTGGTAAAGTTCTGGTTACATTAACTTGGACACGGGAGGTGCAGGAGGACATGGCTCAGTGTACATCAGCTCTCATGTGGGGCCACCAGTATTTAGTTTGCAGAAGGTGATAGGTATGTTTGATACCTGTGTACCTGTGGTTATGGAAGTGTGAGCCCATGTGATAAGCATTGTTCAGAAGTTAGCTGGCACAAACATTCTGTTTGGGAGCAAGCAAGGGGAAATTTGTGCAGCAGTAGGCAGGTAATGGCTTGATCAACCTCTCAGTCTACGCACCCACGAAAAAGGAGGGTGGGAGGATAGGCTCTTCATTGGTCTCTCGTGGATTCTCAGTGTACATTTGAGAGCACATGCTTTCATATTTCTGGAGACAGGTCAGTAGGATAGGGTGAACTGGAACCTGGCAAAGAAGAGGGACCAGCAAACTTGGCGGAGATTTAGAAGTTTAGCAGTTAGAGGTACTCCATGTTTTCGTGTTCTATGTAAATGACAAACAGTTGCTCAACTCCCTTCAGCCAGAAAAAATTTGAATGTCACTCAAATAATGCCAGGAATAATTTGAAAAGTAATTTAGCCTGAAATGCCCATCCCTAGTAGAAATTGTGTATAATGTTTTCTTAAAGTCACCTAAAATTCTTTTTATATTGTATCAGAAATTGCTCAGTGTGGCAGTTACACAAAAATGGATCTATACCTCAGAAAAAGGCAGAGAATTTCTTATACTTTTATTTATGTGTTTCTAAAAACGTTTTCCTATGCAGAAAACCTAATTATCTAACTGTGTAGAATGTCTATAACTGACCTATTGTTCCACAATGCAGAAGATGTTGACAAAATCACAGACCCATGCATGGAATTTGTAGATTAAGGTAGGATTATTAGAAGACATTTTGAACACATTAAATATTTTGACCAATGTGGATATCAAATATCTGGATATTTATATTTGGTGTTTATTTTTAATGAAACACTGCAAAAATCTAGTCTTGCTTCACACACACGAGAATGTCTGTATGCTCTCTCACACACACACACACACACACACACACACACACACACACACACACACCACTGCCCCTCCCCCTCTGCCAGAACCGGTTTGTACTGAAGTTTGAATGTACACAGGTTGTTTTAAGACTTGATACCGTGACTATTTCCTGTAAGTGAACTCTGTGCTGATACAGGGTTTGATTTAACACACCGATGTTGGAGTGAAGTAAATGTGTGTCCTGCTGTAATCTGGAGAAGGAGACATGACCTCCAACATGAGTGTGTCTGGAGAACAGGACTTAAAGAAAGACGAGAGATGAGTTACTTTTCCATTCACCAACAATAAATACACACCGTCTCATGGGAACAGATCTGTATCTCTAAACACTCACTAGTTAACAGAGGAACAAAACTTTGGTTTAAGGTGTTTAATAGCAGTGAATATATCACTGATCTGATCTAAGAACAGTTTAGAGAAATCATTCACTGAGAGAAGAGTAAAAAGGACTGTGTAATGTGGAGGAGAAGAGCAGTGTAGCTTTGAGTCAGTGAACTCTACAGGCTTTAAGACCCAGCTGAGTCAGTTATCTGTGATTGGGACTCCTGACATCAGTGTAATTCCTGAGGTATGAGGCGTGTCTCCTGTTTGAATAAGTGTGCAGACTGTAGCTGAATTAAAAAGATGGAATTATTGGTGTTTAATGATGAACATTTTGTGTAACAGTGCTGAGACAGCAGAGTATTAATTATTGCTGATATTTCTGTTCTAATTACAGAATGATGAAGGGAAAGAGATCAGACTCACCAGAACCCAGCTGTGTGTCCATGAAGAGTGATGCGTCAATGGATCATCCAATTTTCTTCAGAGACAGAGCCAGTTCTCCTGATGTGAGGTCAGTACAGTGAGGTGTTTTACAGCAGTGTTCCACCTGATCAAACTCACTGGTCTCATTATGAAGCCCTTCATGAGCTTGATCAGGTGTTGAAGCAGTAAAACACTAAAGTGTGCAGTGCTGCAGCTCTCGGACTGGCAGTGAGGAAAACTGCTTTAAGAGTTCAGTTCAGCCTGCAGTCCCTGAGCTGGAGGGTCTGTGGTGCTACACAACAACATTTACACCTGGGACATTAATGACTAGATCACTATTTTATTCATAAACATGTTAGTGTCAGTGAGGAAACCCTGAAATCAGTGTATTGTGTTAAAAGATAGTGTCAAATATCTGCCTCTGTATGTATTAGTGTGTTGTGCAGCTATGAATACATATAGTCTATATTACATCATGTGTTTTATTTGTTCACAGACCACAAAAGAAGAAATCAAACATCAGCAGAAATCAGCTGGACTCCATATTCAAGGTGTGTGTGTCTTTTTAATGTGTGTAACTTGTGTGTGAATAGGTTGCAGGTTTTTTATTTAAGATAATGATGGTTCACAGGTTTATCAATGTGCAGCAGCATTATGGGTAATCAGACAGAATTTCAGTTGTAACTGTGGTAATAGAAAGAGACCTTTCTTCTTTTCATAAAATAAAAGCATCTCTCAGTGTGTAACATTATAATATTTAGATGTGTTCCTGTGTGTTTCTAACCAGGAGCTGGAACACAAAGTCATCACTCTGATAAAGAATGAGCTGAAGAGGTTTAGGAAGCTCCTGAGTCCAGATTACCCAGCATGCACTGAGAGGGAGGTGGAGGATGAGGAGGATCTGCACAGTGTCAGAGAGGGAGCGCTGAAGATCACACTGCACGTCCTGAAGAACATGAACCACACAGATCTCGCTAACACACTGCACAACAGTAAGAGTTCTGAGTCATGGCTTTACTCCATCAGGTTCACTTTAGAGAGAGGAAATAGTTTTAGATATGGACACTTTTAGTTTGAAGTTTGAGTTTAGTATCATGTACATCTGGTGCTTTTCTGTTCTGTTCGTGGTCCAGTTTGTGATTACTCTGTAAAGTGGTCCTGTTCCTTCAATAATATTTAGTCCATGAATCAGGAATGAACAGCAGCATTTGAAAGAATTTTACATTTTATATTGTGCTCAGTGATTTTGCATTAAAACATGTTATTACTTTGTTTATTAGAGTCAGTGGCCCTTGTATGTCAGACAGAGCTGAAATCCAGCCTGAGAGAGAAGTTTAAAAGAATTAATGAAGGAATCTCACAGCATGGAAGCTCAGCACTTCTGAATGAGAGCTATACAGATCTCTACATCACAGAGGGTTGGAGTGGAGACGTCAATAATGAACATGAGGTTAGACAGATTGAGACAGCGTCCAGGAGACCAGCAACACAGGAGACACCCATCAAATGTAACGAGCTCTTTAAAGACAAGTCCATCAGAAGAGTGCTGACTAAAGGAGTTGCTGGAATTGGAAAAACAGTCTCTGTGCGGAAGTTCATTCTGGACTGGGCTGAAGGAAAAGCAAATCAAGACGTCACCTTCATGTTTCCACTTCCCTTTAGAGAGCTGAATCTGATGAAGCAGAGAAATCTCAGTCTGATGGAGCTTCTTCATCACATTTTCCCAGAAATGAGAAAACTAGAATTACTAGACTCCTACACAGTGGTGTTGATCTTTGATGGTCTGGATGAGTGTCGACTTCCTCTAAATTTCCAGAAGAATGAGAGATTGTGTGATGTGACAGAGTCGGCCTCGGTGGATGTGCTGCTGACAAACCTCATCAAGGGGAATCTGCTTCCCTCTGCTCTCCTCTGGATAACCTCTCGACCAGGAGCAGCCAATCAGATCCCTCCTGAGTGTGTAGACCAGGTAACAGAGGTACGAGGCTTCAGTGATCCTCAGAAAGAGGAGTACTTCAGGAAGAGGATCAGTGATCAGAGCCTGGCCAATAAAATCATCACACACATGAAGTCTTCAAGAAGCCTCTACATCATGTGCCACATCCCAGTCTTCTGCTGGATCTCAGCCACTGTTCTAGAGAGAGTGTTGGGTGAAGCAGAGAGTGGAGAGGTCCCCAAGACTCTGACTCAAATGTTCACACACTTCCTGATCTTTCAGATCAAACACAAGGACCAAAAGTACCATCAGAAATGTGACCCTGATCCTCAGCAGACCAGAGAGAGTATCCTGGCACTGGGGAAACTGGCTTTCCAACAGCTGGAGAAAGGAAACCTGATCTTCTATGAGGAAGACCTGAGAGAGTGTGGCATTGATGTTGGAGAAGTGGCAGTGTACTCAGGAGTGTGTACCCAAATCTTCAGAGAGGAGTTTGGGCTTCACCTGGGGAAGGTGTTCAGCTTTGTTCATCTGAGTGTTCAGGAGTTTCTGGCTGCTTTATACACATTTCTCCGCTTTATTTTTAGAAAGACAAATGTGTTAGTGGAGCAACGCACTGGACTTTTCCATTTCTTCAGCAAGTCAACCATGTCTGATCTCCTCAGGAGTGCAGTGGACAAGGCCTTACAGAGTGAGAATGGACACCTGGACCTGTTCCTCCGCTTCCTTCTGGGTCTCTCACTGGAGTCCAATCAGACTCTCTTACGAGGCTTAATGCCACAGACAGGAAGCAGCTCTCACAGCAAACAGGAAACAGTCGAGTACATCAAGGAGAAGATCAGGGAGAATCCATCTCCAGAGAAATCCATCAATCTGTTCCACTGTCTGAATGAACTGAATGAACATTCTCTAGTGCAGGAAGTACAGACTTACCTGAACAGAGGAGGTGACAGTGGTCTCTGGGGAGCCAGACTCTCTCCTGCTCAGTGGTCAGCTCTGGTGTTTGTGTTACTGAACTCAGATCAGGAGCTGGATGTGTTTAATTTGAGTAAATATGACCCATCAGAGGAATGTTTTCTGAACCTGCTGCCAGTGGTCAAAGCCTCCAGAAAAGCTGTGTGAGTATTTTTATTTATAAATGTATTACTGCATGGTTTGTTATTTTAATGTAACACTGAACTGCACTGTTTGGATTAATGCTTGTTAATAGTTACTCTAATCATCTTTAAACAAACCTCTGGTACTGTTACAGAAGATTGTTTCACTTTTACACTAACACGTTACGTCTGCACTGAGATCTGGGCCGTATGGACAAAACCTTATATCACCATTTATTACCTTTTCTCTAAAACTGATGAAAATGATCTCTACAAAATAACTGCATGTATTCATGACTGCTTTTTGATCATTTTGTGAACTAAACACCAGTGAAAGGCACTTTTTCTTTTCTCCTTTTACTTGAAAGAGACATTGAACAGAACTTCACAATTGAGAACAAGAAAAACATAACACTGTCACCATGGGAACAATATGAATACAACATGTGACATTGTGTGTGTGTGTGTGTGTGTGTGTGTGTGTGTGTGTGTGTGTGTGTGTGAGAGAGAGAGTTAAAGGTACAGGAGCAGTCTGGCTGTGCAGCTACAGTACATATTAATTTATTTTAGACATTTTAAAGCTCACACATCTGATGTTATTTTTATTTATGCTATGCTAACAGAAAGAATAAGTTAATATTACCTGTCTTACATTTTATTGTCTGTTTCTGTTCCGTTTCACCAACGAAATATTTCCAAACAAAGCCACAGCACGTCCTGCTCCTTTTTGTTCAAACGGGAGATTTCTTATTTATTTTATTTATTTTTTAGTTGGAGACCTTTTAACATGTACTTTCATTAAAAAATGTTTTCAAGTTTCAATTAAATTAAAGCATTTGTTCAAACAAAAAAACAAACATCTGTTTTCATTTATTTAAGGAACATTGTAACTGATAATAATTTCTTCTTCTTCTTCTTCTTCTTCCTCTTATTATTATTATTATTATTATTATTATCAGTTACAATGATCCTTAAAGGAATGAAAACAGAAGGGTTTTTTGTTTGAACAAATGCTTTATTATAATAAAGAATTTGTTTATAATAATAATAATAATAATAATAATAATAATAATAGTACTGATGTGGTGTCTTGTCCTCTGATTTCTGTGTGTAAGAGAAACACACTCACATTTCTGTTACATGGTAAACTTTAGCTGGATTATGGCTGTGTTTGTGTGTTTGAGCTCAGAGTTCTGATATTTCATCATTTCTCTTCCAGTCTGTGGGAGTGTAATCTGACAGAGGAAAGCTGTAGAGTTCTGTCCTCAGTTCTCAGCTCAAACTCCTCCAGACTGAGAGAACTGGACCTGAGTAACAATAACCTGCAGGATTCAGGAGTGAAGCTGCTCTCTGCTGGACTGGAGAATCCACACTGTACACTGGAGATACTGAGGTACACACACACACACACACACACACACACACACACACACACCAACAACAGTGCTAATAATAATAATAATCCATCCATCCATCCATCCATCCATCTTCTATACCGCTTAATCCTTTTCAGGGTCACGGGGAAACCTGGAGCCTATCCCAGGGAGCATGGGGCACAAGGCGGGGTACACCCTGGACAGGGTGCCAATAATAATAATAATAATAATAATAATAATAATAATAATAATAATAACAACTTTGTTTATATAGCACATTTCATACATGAAATGGAAAATGGAAAATAAAATAAAATGACAAATAAAATGACAAATGACAAGTGGGTTCTGATCCATGCTTGAGAATCAAGTTTTTATCAAATCCTGCTTTGTATTGACACTGAAATACTCTACCATCTAGTGCAGTGTTTCCGCGGACCCCTAGTGGTCAGTGGTGTAATTGCAGGGGGTCGGTAGGAAAGTTTTAAAAATGTTTAAATAGTATTATATAATTTTTTGTTCAATGTATCAAAATATATTCAAACGAAATGTTTTTAAAAATAATCAGTTTGGTTATTCATGTGCATTCACAGATATCACATTAACTGAGCTGACTGAGTCCATTGATGGATTTATTTTAAATTTATTTACAAATGAAATGATTATTTGCAAAAACCTGTGAGTGGTAGACAAGTTCAAGTGTCGCAGCGATGGATAAAATAAACAAAAGATAATTCAGAGAGTCAAATTAAATGTCACACCAACAATAATATGTAATTGAACCTGGTATTTCTATCAATCCCTGGGGAATGACAGGTTCTACCAATCAACCCGGGATTGCTAGGACTGTAGAATTCAGTGCTTTTTGTGCATCCATAAAAAGTAATGCATAAATACTTTATATATATATATATATATATATATATATATATATATATATATATATATATATATATATATATATATATATATATATGCAGCTAACAATAATTTTCATAATCGATTAGTTGGCGGATTATTTTTTGATTAATCAATTAATCGGATGGGGGCAAACTTTCAGGTTAGTAAAAAACTAATGTGTTCCATTTGAGACGATTTTACCTTTCTAAAATTCATACACTAGACCAGTGGATCTCAACCTTTTGTGAGCTTTGGACCCCTAGCATATTTCGAACAATCCACAAGGAACCCCCTCACTCCACAACAATTATAGGCTATATATGTTACTTTATTTTATTCATATTTACCATTAATAATAAATAAAAATTGTATTTATTTTAAATGAATAAGATATATACAGGTGTGTTTCTGTGTGTACTGAGATCTTTTCAGTCTTATATATTTGGACAAACAGTTGTGTAAAGTTTTAGTCTTAAGTTTATATTTGTAACACTCAGTGTGTGGATTTTATTTTAAATAAATTTTAATAATGGCACTGAAAGTTTGCCCCATACGGTTAATCGAAAAATAAATAAATAAATAAATGAAATAATAATCAGCAAACTAATCGATTGTGAAAATAATCGTTAGCTGGAGCCCTAGTTTTAAACTGCGAGTGGTTTCAGTTTAATATGTTGTAGGCTCATTTATTGAGTCTGTTTACATTGAACCTGTAACAGGATATAATAATATTGGGCTTGTTTTTGAAGCTGCAGTTGCTTATTTGTCTCGTGAGACTTGGCAACACTGAGGTATTCGTGTGTTGTATATTAGCTCCAATACTCGACAGCGGAGGTGGAGGTGGATACGGTTTTCTTGAAGTAGAGGAGAGTTGCTCTCTCTCATAGCTAGCAGAAAATAAGTGAAGTTTACCACACAGACCATAGCAAACCAAACAGACAGCTGAATCAAGTTAGCTAGCTACCTATTGAGCTACTGAAATGTCTGACCTGTTTAACAGGAAAAAAGCATCTCTGTCTTCAATCCCTTCAGATCTCTGAGTTTTCACCACCTTTCAAAAGCCATGCCCATATTTATTCTCATTTTAGCACGGGCTCTGTCGCTTTCCCTTTTTGACTGCAGGCTCTCCACAGTTCCAGGTTTCTTGGCTTTGACAGCAGTTGGTTCCCCAGATGTCAATGTAACCATGCCAAAACTCATTTCAAGGAGGTGACTTCACTGGCTACCTCCCACCTCCCCACCTCACGGAGAGAGAGAGAGGTCGACTGTAAAGCCCGCCTAACGAGAAAAGTGATAGATTAGTTAGTACAAAGAGAGACCAATCAGAATGCGCACTGTGTCTCTCTTACCACATCTGCCACTTGCTTTCTAAGTTTACTGTCGTGGAAATTTAGACAAACACCAGTAGACTCGTCCTCTCAGATGAAGTAGTTTTATTACAGAGAGATGAATACAGGAAGAAGAATGAGGGCACTGGTCCAGTGTTGATGCTATTTCCCCAAGCTCCAGCTCAGTCCAGAACTCCTCCATAAGTGCCTGATGAATGTGAAAGTAGAGGACAGTGAGGTGTTGGTGGAGAAACACTGGGTTGAGGGTCAGAATAAAGAGCAGATAAAGCAGCTATGCACATACATAAAGAGCTAGCTCTTGTGCTGAGTGGCCACGCCCATTTAACTCTGATCCAACACCTCATCAACCTTTTCTCTCAACATCCTGTAAATGTTCCATAACATTAGAGAGAAAGAGTGAGAGGTCGACTGTAAAGCCTGCCTAACGATAAAAGTGATAGGTTAGTTAGCACAAAGAGAGACCAATCAACACCCATTTAACTCTGATCCAACACCTCATCAACCTTTTCTCTCAACATCCTGTAAATGGTCCATAACATTACATTTTAATTTGCACCTTTAAGAGTTCTTGTGTAAATGCTCCTACACACTGTTTATGAAGAAATTAATTCGTGTCCAGTGTGATAAATGAGGCCCAGTGTTTTATGAGTAAAACATTAAAGTGTGTATTTTATATGGCGTGGATTAGCATTGCTGTTGTGCTTTGTTTTTCTGTGTGTGTGTGTGTGTGTGTGTGTGTGTGTGTGTGTGTGTGTTATGTGATTTGTATGTGTGTGAAAGTTTAAGCTCCAAAGAATAGTGAACTCCAACAGTTTTAGCGTCTCTGTGAAACTTAGCTTTGTGTTAATGCTGAAATATCTACATCACTTCTCACATCAGAACAAAGTACATTTATTTCTACAGTGTGTATACAGATTTGTTATTTATTGTATTTATTTTTTAGTTGGAGACCTTTTAACACGTACTTTCATTAAAAAATGGTTTCAAGTTTCAATTATAATAAAGCATTTGTTCAAACAAAAAAAAACCCATCTGTTTTCATTCCTTTTAGGATCATTGTTAGTGATAATTTATTATTATTATTATTATTATTATTATTATTATTATTATTATTATTATCAGTTACAACAATCCTTAAAGGAATGAAAACAAAGGTTTTTTTGATAAAGCATTTGTTTATAATTATAATAGTAGTAGTAGTAGTAATATTAATAATAATAATAATAATAATAATAATAATAATAATAATAATAATAATAGTACTGATGTGGTGTCCTGTCCTCTCATTTCTGTGTGTGAGAGAAACACACTCACATTTCTGTTACATGGTGAACTTTAGCTGGATTATGGCTGTTTGTGTGTGTTTGAGGTCAGAGTTCTGATATTTCATCATTTCTCTTCCAGGCTGTGTGTGTGTAATCTGACAGAGGAAAGCTGTAGAGTTCTGTCCTCAGTTCTCAGCTCAAACTCCTCCAGACTGAGAGAACTGGACCTGAGACACAATAAACTGCAGGATTCAGGAGTGAAGGCGCTCTCTGCTGGACTGGAGAATCCACACTGTACACTGGAGACACTGAGGTACACAGACACACAGCAACAACAGTAATAATAATAATAATAATAATAATAATAATAATAATAATAATAACTTTATTTATATAGCACATTTCATGCATAAAATGCAGCTCAAAGTGCTTCACAATGGAAAATAAAATAAAATGATAAATATAATATTAAAGGAGACCTATTTTAAGCCTTTTTACAAGATGTAATATAAGTCTCAGGTGTCCCCAGAATGTGTCTGTGAACTTTCACCCCAAAATATCTCACAGATCTTATACCCTGCTATAAATGCCTCTTTTTGGGTGGAAGCAAAAACAGGCTGTTTTGGTTTGTGTCTCTTTAAATGCAAATGAGCTACTGCGCCCCGCCCCCCTTCCGGAAGATACCAGCTCCTGCTTCTGATACTACATTAGCTGTGGAATCTGCTAACAACCTTATTCACAAAACAGCCTGGTGTAAAATGATTCACACAAAACCTACACAGTTTTCAAAAAGACAATCACCTTACTGTATTGTGCATAATAAAGGTGTGTTTTTGGGATAAAAATAAACATGATAACATAACTCTGGCACTTTAGCCGCATTAGCCATGGAATCTGATAACAAGCTCATTCGGAAAATCGATTTGCAAACATTCCCAAAATATAACATGCAATATTTCCGTCTTCTGGATATGAAGCTGGATCACGAACAGTGTGAACTGATCCATGCTTGAGAATCAAGTTTTTATCAAATCCTGCTTTGTATTGACCCTCGTTCCCAAAGCAGTCTGGTGTGAAATGATTTTAGGTATATTTTGGGGCACATTTCCTTCAAAAATAAAACTTCACTGCGTCTTCAGTGTCTCTGATGCTGGGAGTACATGAAGGCTCATGTTCATTCTTAGCTTGGAGAACATGGCCGATTTTGTGCAGCTTATGATTTATTGGGAATATACAAAAGGAGTGTGTGGATTTTTACCATCGTAGGGTGGTTGTGTAAACATTCTGCCGACACACATTTATGTTCAAACACCATTTAAAAGAGCGAGAGGTCGACTGTAAAGCCTGCCTAACGAGAAAAGTGATAGGTTAGTTACCACAAAGAGAGACCAATCAATACCCATTTAACTCTGATCCAACACCTCATCAACCTTTTCTCTCAACATCCTGTAAATGTTCCATAACATTACATTTTAATTTGCACATTAAAGAGTTCTTGTGTAAATGCTCCTACACACTGTTTATGAAGAAATTAATTCGTATCCAGTGTGATAAATGAGGCCCAGTGTTTTATATGAGTAAAACATTAAAGTGTGTATTTTATATGGTGTGGATTAGCATTGTTTCTGCTGTTGAGCTTTGTTTTTCTCTCTCTGTGTGTGTGTGTGTGTGTGTGTGTGTGTGTGTGTGTGTGTGTTATGTGATTTGTATGTGTGTGAAAGTTAGATTAAGCTCCAAAGAACAATGAACTCCAACAGTTTTAGCGTCTCTGTGAAACTCAGCTTTGTGTTAATGCTGAAATATCTACATCACTTCTCACATCAGAACAAAGTACATTTATTTCTACAGCGTGTAGATCAGTGTACATTACACACACATTTACTTTAATAACATGCCAATACTAGTTTATTGTTTATACACAGGCTGTTCATTTTATATTTTTATCCTGACATTAGAACCTTGTATTCAGGTAAACACTTTATTTCCCACCTGATGGAAACACCTCATTTCACAATCAGATAAATAAATCTTAACACTTCTTCATTTCTCTTCGAGGCTGTGGGAGTGTAATCTGACAGAGGAAAGCTGTAGAGTTCTGTCCTCAGTTCTCAGCTCAAACTCCTCCAGACTGAGAGAACTGAACCTGAGTTACAATAAACTGCAGGATTCAGGAGTGAAGCTGCTCTCTGCTGGACTGGAGAATCCACACTGTACACTGGAGACACTGAGGTACACACACACACACACACACACACACACACATGCACACACGCACACCCCAACAACAGTAATAATAATAATAATAATAATAATAATAATAATAATAATAATAACTTTAATTATGTAGCACATTTCATATATAAAATGCAGCTCAAAGTGCTTCACAATGGAAAATAAAATAAAATGACAAATATAATATTAAAGGAGACCTATTTTAAGCCTTTTTACAAGATGTAATATAAGTCTCAGGTGTCCCCAGAATGTGTCTGTGAAGTTTCAGCCCAAAATTCCCCACAGATCTTATACCCTGCTGTAAATGCCCCTTTTTGTGTGGAAGCAAAAACAGGCTGTTTTGGTGTGTGTCTCTTTAAATGCAAATGAGCTGCTGCGCCCCACCCCGTTTCCGGAAGAGACCACCTCAATACTTCATTAGCTGTGGAATCTGCTAACAACCTTATTCACAAAACAGCCTGGTGTAAAATGATTCACAGAAAACCTACACAGTTTTCAAAAAGACAATCACCTTACTGTATTGTGCATAATAAAGGTGTGTTTTCGGGTTAAAAATAAAAATGGCGACATAACTCTGGCACTTTAGCCGCATTAGCCATGGAATCTGCTAATAAGTTCATTCGGAAAATCGATTTGCAAACATTCCCAAAATATAAAGTGCGATATTTACATCTTCTGGATATGAAGCTGGATCACGAACAGTGGGTACTGATCCATGCTTCAGAATCAAGTTTTTATCAAATAGTGCTTTGTACTGGCCCTCGTTCACAAAGCAGTCTGGTGTGAAATGATTTTAGGTATTTTTGGGGCACATTTCCTTAAAAAATAAAACTTCACTGCGTCTTCAGTGTCTCTGATGCCGGGAGTACATGAAGACTCTCATGTTCATTCTTACAGCCAACAACAGAACACTTACAAAGCTTACGAAGCTGAGACATTCTTCTCATCACTGTAGCTGCTCCAACGCGGAGAACATGGCCGATTGTGTGCAGCTCACTCAGGGGAGGAGCTATGCTAATAGGGCAGAGTCCCTGGGCGGGGCTTGTTCCAACGTGACGTCACGTTAGGGCGAAAACAAAAAAGGCTCATTTTGAGACTCTGTTCATGATTTATTGGGAATATAAAAAAGGAGTGGGTGGATTTTTACCATTGTAGGGTGGTTGTGTACACATTCTGCCAACACACATTTATGTTCAAACACCATTTAAAAGTGAATTTTGCATAATAGGTCCCCTTTAAAACAAAAATATTGCATCACAACATTAAAGATAAAAATACAATATTAAAACCTAAAAAATTCTTATAAGTAAGTAATCAGACAGAAAATAAAATATACATTAAATCATTATGAGATTTAAAATAAATCAGTTTAAAGCCTAAAATGAAGAGGCCTAATTGAAAGCCAAGGTAAATAAATGTGTTGAAGCTGCTTTTTAAATATATTTAGTAGTGTTGGGTCCGAGTCCACCTTTGCCGGATCCGAATCGAGACCAAGTCCTTAACCAATCAAGTCTGAGTCCAAGTCTGAGTCCAAAAGGGGCCAAGTTAGACTTAAGTCCGAGTCGATTCTGGCCGAGTCCAGAAAGTAATTACATTGAAAAAAGATTTGAAATTGCAATTGTAAACTCAACACTGAGCTGTTAAATTAGTATTTTAACCTTCACAAACCAATGGCAACATAACTGTAACAAAAAATACCACTATTACATCTTGACATTGCAATTTAATATTTTTATTTCATGTCATCAGCAACTCAACTAGTTTCCTATCAAAAAATGGTTTCAATAAAAAAATGGATATTGAGGTATTTGTAGAACTTTTATTAGATTACAAGTGTATGAAATTACAAATGAAGCTGTTTTGTTATTGTATCACACTATATTGTGTCCTCCATTTCGAGTTACATTTCAGTGATTTGATGACTCTCCCCAACAGTTATATAGTCTGAGAGAGAGAGAGAGACAGAGAGAGAGAGAGAGAGAGAGAGTACAGAGTAGAGTTACTTTTAGCAGCATGTCATAACAACAAGCTTCATGCTTTATTATTGCTTGTAATCTGTCTATGAATCACAACAAACTCATTTCTGAACACAGCTCTGTTCTTGAAACTTTTCGTTTTAATTTCTAAAATAATAAAAACATCAGCAGGGTTTATGAGATTTACTACATTAAGAAGTACATTTCACATTTTACGTGAAATTCAAGACTGGAATTACCAAATGTTAACATTTAGGGGCGGGCGATATGACTACACGATACGTTTCATGATAACGATATGTTTTCTTAGGTAGGTCTATCAGTAGTATTCAAGTAAGAAATACTACGGAAATTGAATAAAGCAATTAAATGTAAAATAAAATTAATTTCACTGTATGACATATACAGTGATTCTTATTAGATTTACTGAAGTTATTCAGTCAAATGAGTGAGTGAGTGATTTTCTCTTTGTGTTTTGTTGTTTGATGAACATTAATGACACAGACAGCAGCAGGTTTATTAGACTGCTGTCACTTTAAGACCTAATGCACAGACCTAATATACTGTATTGACACACCTCCGATTTTTCCCCAACTGTTTACATTCACTTAAATCATAACCGACTGTGTTTGCATGAATACTCAACCAGGCCTGCGTTTTGACATAACGTGTGTGTATTTATTTCACCATCCAAGCATAATAAGCCTTTAAAGAGAACTCAGTTCAGTACTCACATGATGAGGCGGCTGTCTGCGCGCGCGTTTTTATGCTGACATCCCACCATGCAAAAACTCATTTCAGGGAGGTAGCTCCACCACCCCTGCAGCCCCATCTCACCCATATGTGTGTTTGTGTGTGTGTATATATATATATATATATATATAACGACATACATACACTCATTTTTAAGTATAGGTTGGCAGTCTAAATGCTAAATGTGACATTAAAATAATATGTACTATTATATTCTGTTCAACTCTTTTAGCCATATTTTTATTCTATTACAAGTTTAAGCAAGTCTACAGGGGGTTTGTCCTCATCGTGTAGGACATCAACAGATTAGCTCCTTAGCAGCTAGCCAGCTAGTTTAAATAACGTTAGCTATGCTAATGAACAAATCACACCTGTTAAACTCACCTCAACATGTCTTTTACAATCATCTAACCCACCATGGGCAATCAAAGAGTCGCTGTTGAAAACTGTTGTTATTTTTGACCCCTATGAAGCAGGGGTACATTTTAGTGTCGTCTGGGGTGAAGGGCGTGTTTTCTTTTTTTTTTGGACACTCTGCCATGACGCTACAGTGATACTGAACTGAATAATGAACTGAAGAGAGAGAGAGAGAGAGAGAGAGAGAGAGAGAGAGAGAGAGAGAGAGTGTGTGAGTGAGTGAGTGGTCGATTTTAAAGCCTGCCCACAGAGAAAACTGATAGGTCTAGCTAGCAGAAAGAAAGACCAATCAGGAAATGTTCTGTCACTCTCTCATTCTTGTTACTCACTCTCTAAGTTTGAGTACAAATTTACTTGAGTGTGTGACAAGTCCGAATTCTCTTCATAATTTGACTCGAGTACGCCAACTCCAAAATAATTCACCCTCCCACAATTACTGCAGGTTATAACACAAAAACAAGCATAACATACTCATATATACTAATAGTAGTTATGGTTCTAATGTAATCTCCTTTTCCATCTTTCCAGTCATTATTCTGCTGGCAGGTGATCAGAGATGAGTGGATAGTGTCTGTCCTCCTTATAAGCTTTGTTGCCATTTATGATGTTTTATTAAATATATTCTGTTTTTGTGTTTTAAATAGAGCTGCAACAACTAATCGATAAAATCAAAAATAATCGATTATGAAAATCATTGTCAAGGAATCGCATTATCGATTAGTTGGTCTGCGCACGGTACATTTACTCATTATGTTACTTCTGTTCTGAAAACACGCTTTGGAGAGTAAATACTAAAGTTGTGTCCCAAATGACGTACTATACTATTCTATGTACTGTGTACTCTACCGTCTAGTGCAGTTTTTCCGTGGACCCCTAGTGGTCAGTGGTGTAATTGCAGGGGGTCGGTAGGAAAGTTTAAAAAATGTTTAAATAATATTCTATCATTTTTGTTCAATGTATCAAAATATATTCAAACGAGATGTTTTTAAAATTAATCAATTTGGTTATTCGTGGTAATACACGTGTGGGTGCGTAACATGGTTATAACATCGTTACACGTGTGGGTAACGTGGTTATAACATGGTTAAACAAGTGTGTATCATGCTTATAACATGGTAATACACATGTGTGGGTGGGTAACATGGTTATTACATGGTTATTACATGGTTATATGTGTGTAACATGATTATAACATGGTTGTACACGTGTCTGTAACATGGTTATACATGTGTGTGTAACATGGGTATAACAAGATAATTCACGTTTGTGTAACATGGTTATAACACGGTTATACATGTGTTTAAAATATATATTACATGGTTATACATGTGTGTAACAGTTTTAACATGGTTATACACGTGTGTAACATGGAAATAGCATGATTATGTATGTGTGTAATATGGTTATAACATGGTTATTAACATGTTTGTAAAAAGGATGTTACATGGTTATACACATGTGTAAAATGGTTATAAACGTGTGTAACATGGTTATCACATTATACACGTGTGTGTAACATGGTTTTACACGTGTGTCTAACAGTTATATCCTTGTTATACATGTGTAAAATGGTAATAATATGGTAATACTCGTGTATGTGTGTGGGTAACATGGTTATACACGTGTGTAACCTGGTTATTACATGGTTATACAAATGTGTGAAACATGGTTATAACATGGTAATACACGTGTGTGGGTGTGTAACATGGTTATAACATGGTTATACACGTGTAGATCAGTGTACATTACACACACATTTACTTTAATAACATGCCAATACTAGTTTATTGTTTATACACAGGCTGTTCATTTTATATTTTTATCCTGACATTAGAACCTTGTATTCAGGTAAACACTTTATTTCCCACTTGATGGAAACCCCTCATTTCACAATCAGATAAATAAATCTAACACTTCATCATTTCTCTTCCAGTCTGTGGAGGTGTAATCTGACAGAGGAAAGCTGTAGAGTTCTGTCCTCAGTTCTCAGCTCAAACTCCTCCAGACTGAGAGAACTGAACCTGAGTGACAATAAACTGCAGGATTCAGGAGTGAAGCTGCTCTCTGCTGGACTGGAGAATCCACACTGTACACTGGAGACACTGAGGTACACACACACACACACACACACACATACACACACACACACACACACACACACACATACACACACACACACACACACACACACACACACACACCAACAACCATAATAGTAATAATAATAACAATAACTTTATTTACATTACATTATTATTTACATAGCACATTTCACACATAAAATGGAAAATAAAATAAAATGACAAATATAATATTAAAGGAGACCTATTTTAAGCCTTTTTACATGTTGTAATATAAGTCTCAGGTGTCCCCGGAATGTGTCTGTGAACTTTCATCCCAAAATACCCCACAGATCTTATACCCTGCTTTAAAGGCCCCTTTTTTGGGTGGAAGCAAAAAATGCCTGTTTTGGTGTGTGTCTCTTTAAATGCAAATGAGCTGCTGCGCCCCGCCCCCTTTCCGGAAGAGACCACCTCAATACTTCACTAGCTGTGGAATCTGCTAACAACCTTATTCACAAAGCAGCCTGGTGTAAAATGATTCACACAAAACCTACATAGTTTTCAAAAAGACAATCACCTTACTGTATTGTGCATAATAAAGGTGTGTTTTCGGGTTAAAAATAAAAATGGCGACATAACTCTGGCACTTTAGCCGCATCAGTCATGGAATCTGCAAACAAGCTCATTCGGAAAATCGATTTGCAAACATTCCCAAAATATAAAGTGCGATATTTACATCTTCTGGATATGAAGCTGGATCACGAACAGTGGGTACTGATCCATGCTTGAGAATCAACTTTTTATCAAATCCTGCTTTGTATTGACCCTCGTTCACAAAGCAGTCTGGAGTGAAATGATTTTAGGTATTTTTGGGGCACATTTCCTTAAAAAATAAAACTTCACTGCGTCTTCAGTGTCTCTGATGCCGGGAGTACATGAAGACTCTCGTGTTCATTGTTAAAGCCAACAACAGAACACTTACAAAGCTTACGAAGCTGAGACATTCTTCTCATCACTGTAGCTGCTCCAGCGCGGAGAACATGGCCGATTGTGTGCAGCTCACTCAGGGGAGGAGCTATGCTAATAGGGCAGAGTCCCTGGATGGGGCTTGTTCCAACATGACGTCACGTTAGGGTCAAAACAAAAACGGCTCATTTTGAGACTCTGTTTATGATTTATTGGGAATATAAAAAAAAGGAGTTTGTGGATTTTTACCATCGTAGGGTGGTTGTGTACAAATTCTGCCAACACACATTTATGTTCAAACACCATTTAAAAGTGAATTTTGCATAATAGGTCCCCTTTAAAACAAAAATATTGCAACACAACATTAAAGATAAAAATACAGTATTAAAACCTAAAAACTCCTTAAGAAATAATTAAGTAATCAAACAGAAAATATTTTTTAAATTAGATCATCATGAAATTTTTTTAAAAAATCAGTTTTAAGCCTAAAATGAAGAGGCCTAATTGAAAGCCAAGGTAAATAAATGTGTTGAAGCTGCTTTTTAAATATATTTAGTAGTGTTGGGTCCGAGTCCACCTTTGTCGAATCCGAATCGAGACCAAGTCCTTAACCAATCAAGAGTCCAAAAGGGGCCGAGTTAGACTTAAGTCCGAGTCGATTCTGGCCGAGTCCAGAAAGTAATTACATTGAAAAAAGATTTGAAATTGCAATTGTAAACTCAACACTGAGCTGTTAAATTAGTATTTTAACCTTCACAAACCAATGGCAACATAACTGTAACAAAAAATACCACTATTACATCTTGACATTGCAATTTAATATTTTTATTTCATGTCATCAGCAACTCAACTAGTTTCCTATCAAAAAATGGTTTCAATAAAAAAATGGATACAGAGGTATTTGTAGAACTTTTATTAGATTACAAGTGTATGAAAATACAAATGAAGCTGTTTTGTTATTGTGTCACACAATATTGTGTCCTCCAGTTCGAGTTACATTTCAGTGATTTGATGCCTCTCCCCCATAGTTATATAGTCTGAGTGAGTGAGAGAGTGAGTGAGTGCAGAGTAGAGTTACATTTTGCAGCATGTCATAACAACAAGCTTCATGCTTTATTATTGCTTATAATCTGTCTCTGAATCACAACAGACTCATTTCTGAACACAGCTCTGTTCTTGTAACTTTTTTCATTTTAATTTCTAAAATAAAAACATCAGCAGGGTTTGAGATTTACTACATTAAGAAGTACATTTCACATTTTACGTGACATTCAAGACTGGAATTACCAGTGTTTTATATATATATAATATCTCACAAAAGTGAGTACACTGCTCACATCTTTTCATGTGACAACACTGAAGAAATGACACTTTGCTACAGTGTAAAGTAGTGAGTGTGCAGCTTGTGTAACAGTGTAAATTTGCTGTCCCCTCAAAATAACTCAACACACAACAATTAATGTCTAAACCGCTGGAAACAAAAGTGAGTACACCCCTAAGTGAAAAGAAAATGTACAAATTGGTCCCAAAGTGGCAATATTTTGTGTGGCCACCATTATTTTCCAGCACTGCCTTAACCCCCTTGGGCATGGAGTTCACCAGAGCTTCACAGGTTGCCACTGGAGTCCTCTCCCACTCCTCCATGACGACATCACGGAGCCGATGGATGTTTGAGACCTTCTGCTCCTCCACCGTCTGTTTGAGGATGCCCCACAGATGCTCAGTAGAGTTTAGTCCATCACCTTCACCTTCAGCTTCTTTAGCAAGGCAGTGGTCGTCTTCGAGGTGTGTTTGGGGTTGTTATTATGCTGGAATACTGCATACTGATTATGCTCTGCTTCACTATGTCACAATACATGTTGGCATTCATGGTTCCCTCAATGAATAAACGTATGAGTGCTGCCAGCATTGCTGCAGAGGTTGAAGGGGTGGGGGGTCAGCCTGTAAATGCTCAGACCATACGCCGCACACTGCGTCAAATTGGTCTGCAGGGCTGTCGTCCCAGAAGGAAGCCTCTTCTAAAGATGATGCACAAGAAAGCCCACAAACAGTTTGCTGAAGACAAGCAGGCTAAGGACATGGATTACTGGAACCAAGATAAACTTATTTGGTTCAGATGGTGTCAAGCATGTTTGGCTGCAACCATGTGAGGAGTACAAAGACAAGTGTGTCTTGCCTACAGTCAAGCATGGTGGTGGAAGTGTCATGTTCTGCGGCTGCATGAGTGCTGCCGGCACTGGGGAGCTACAGTTCATTGAGGGAACCATGAATGCCAACTGGTACTGTGACATACTGAAGCAGAGCATGATCCCCTCCCTTCGGAGACTGGGCCGCAGAGCAGTATTCCAGCATGATAATGACCCCAAACACACCTCGAAGACGACCACTGCCTTGCTGTATATATATATATATATATATATATATATATATATATATATATATATATATATATATGTATATATGTATATGTGCGCATGCAGCTAACAATAATTGTCATAATTGTTTAGTTGGCGGATTAATCGGATGGGGCAAACTTTCAGGTTATTCGAAATCTAACGTGTTCCATTTGAGACGATTTTACCTTTCTAGAATTCATACACTAGACCAGTGGTTCTCAACTTTTTGTGAGCTTTGGACCCCTAGAATATTTCGAACAATCCACAAGGGCCCCCTCACTCCACAACAATTATAGGCTATTATATTTAACAATCATTTCTATATGTGTTACTTTTATTTTATTTAAATTTAACATTAAGAATTTTTCTGGTTTCTTGGCTTTGACAACAGTTAGTTCCACAGATGTCAACGTAACCATGCCAAAACTCATTTCAAGGAGGTGACTTCACTGGCTACCTCCCACCTCCTCACCTCACGGAGAGAGAGGGAGGTCGACTGTAAAGCCCGCCTAACGAGAAAAGTGATAGATTATTTAGCACAAAGAGAGACCAATCAGAATGCACGCTGTGTCACTCTTACCACATCTGCCACTTGCTTTCTCGGTTTACTGTCGTGGAAATTTAGACAAACTCCAGTAGACTCGTTCTCTCAGATGAAGTAGTTTTATTACAGACAGATGAATACAGGAAGAAGAATGAGTGCACTCGTCCAGTGTTGATGCTATTTCCCCAAGCTCCAGCTCAGTCCAGAACTCCTCCATAAGTGCCTGATGAATGTGAAAGTAGAGGACAGTGAAGTGTTGGTGGAGAAACACTGGGTTGAGGGTCAGAATAAAGAGCAGATAAAGCAGCTATGCACATACATAAAGAGCCAGCTCTTGTGCTGAGTGGCCATGCCCATTTAACTCTGATCCAACACCTCATCAACCTTTTCTCTCAACATCCTGTAAATGTTCCATAACATTACATTTAAATAGTTCTTGTGTAAATGCTCCTACACACTGTTTATGAAGAAATTAATTCGTATCCAGTGTGATAAATGAGGCCCAGTGTTTTATATGATTAAAACATTAAAGTGTGTATTTTATATCGTGTGGATTAGCATTGTTTCTGCTGTTGAGTTTTGTTTTTCTGTGTGTGTGTGTGTTATGTGATGTGTATGTGTGTGGAAGTTAGATTAAGCTCCAAAGAACAATGAACTCCAACAGTTTTAGCGTCTCTGTGAAACTCAGCTTTGTGTTAATGCTGAAATATCTACATCACTTCTCACATCAGAACAAAGTACATTTATTTCTACAGCGTGTAGATCAGTGTACATTACACACACATTTACTTTAATAACATGCCAATACTAGTTTATTGTTTATACACAGGCTGTTCTTTTTATATTTTTATCCTGACATTAAAACCTTGTATTCATGTAAACACTTTATTTCCCACCTGATGGAAACACCTCATTTCACAATCAGATAAATAAATCTAACACTTCATCATTTCTCTTCCAGGCTGTGGGGGTGTAATCTGACAGAGGAAAGCTGTAGAGTTCTGTCCTCAGTTCTCAGCTCAAACTCCTCCAGACTGAGAGAACTGGACCTGGGTTACAATAACCTGCAGGATTCAGGAGTGAAGCTGCTCTCTGCTGGACTGGAGAATCCACACTGTACACTGGAGATACTGAGGTACACACACACACACACACACACACATATATATACATACATATATACACACACACACACACACACATATACACACATATATATACACACACACACACACACACACACACACACCAGAATTTTAATAAACACAGCTACGTCCAGTTTCCATCTGTGGTGATTGTAATTGTAGTGATGTGATATATTGTCATTGTTGTGTGTGTGAGATGGAGAGTAAATGTTCTGTATATAAAGATTTTGTGTAGTTGATGTTTTCAGAGCTAAAACTGAGTGTGTTAAGTGTGAGAAGGGTTTTTGTGTTGCAGGATGATTAACTGCAGTATTACAGATGAAGGTTGTGCTGCTCTGGCTTCAGCTCTGAGGTCAAACTCCTCATCACACCTGATAGAACTGAATCTGACCGGTAATAATCCAGGAGAATCAAGAGTGACGCTGCTCTCTGATCTACTGAAGGATCCACACTGTAAACTGGAGACATTATAGTGAGTTACTGACCTACTGTCTCTTTACTCTACTCTACTGTATCATACTGAATAATGTGTGTGTGTGTGTTGGTGTTCATGCTGATGTTGTGTGTTTACACTGATGCTCTTCTGTCTTTCAGCATTAAGGATAATAAACTCACCAGGACCGGCGTATGACAGGAGTCTCACCTCAAACCTCTTCTCCAGGATAAAGCAGATTTGGTGAAGAGTTAGAAACTGTTCCACATTTCCAGCAGTTTGGGAGCTGAATCATTAAACTTAAAGGAACAGAGCAGATACAAAGCCAAGAACAGGCAGAAGGTCATACACAGGAGAAATCGACACACATAACGCAATATCTGCTGTAACAAAAAAGTATTTGACCTCCATTTATACCAGTTCTCGAAGGCACTTGGAGACTGTGGTCATTCACCGTAGGACCAATTGCCCTGACTCAGTAGCAATACTACCCCCTGGTACTTTAGCGTATTGTAAGAATCATTTTCATGGCTGCCGTAAGATTCGGGATGTCTGGCGCTTCACTTTGTTTGAGATTGTGACCTACATTGATGAAGTGGGAACGCTGTATAAGATCAGACCACATGGAGAAGATGGTCCCATTAAAACTGTCTATTGCTCAGAACTTAAGCCTGTTCTTACTTGGCAACAATATACCAGGTAAACCAATGGGTCAGGTCTACTGGCCCTTTCCAGCCCCAGGAGTGAGTAGAGCCAGAAGGACCTTAGAATTGGAGATTATTCACAAGTGGCCATAGTCCACACGAGAACGGGTGTAAGGAACTCTGAGGGTCAAGTCCACATTGATTCTAGTTCTCAGCCCTCAGTGCTTCAGTCTAGTCCAACAGGGGTACAAAATGATTACTCTCTTATGAGTATAGGTTCATCTTTAGCGTCTCAACCCCAGGCGACCACACGAGAGCAAGAGTTGAATTTAGAATCTTCTCTAGATCTTCATATAGCTTAGTCACTTGATCAGTCAGGAATGGGTTTAGTTTCTAGGACATCCTTTAGGCGTTCTACTCATGGGACTCTCAGTGTTCACTGGGATGGTGACCATTGAAGGTAGGGGTGAATTTGGCAAAGTTGGTTGGAGGTGCTGTTGCGCATGCCCACTAGAGGGTGGACTGACTCTTTATACTCATCACTTCCTGTCTATAGAACCATGTCCAGTGCTTGAATCCTTTGCTACACTGTGATTGTTGGTTGCTGGAAGAACAAGTTCTGTTGATGGCAAATGTGTGTTATAAATGTGCCAACGCCATATATACCTACCTGGACAGGCTATTATTTCGGGGGCTTGGTAGCGTGTGGTCATAATTTGTCTGCATCACATTGATTGTGTGTGGGTGTGAAGATGAAAAAAATACTAACAATACCATCAAACCCATATGTGCTTGTTGAATATCCCATTACAGATTTAGTCCCCCTTTGCTGTTATAATAACCTCCACTCTTCTAGGTAATCTTTCCACTTTATTTTGGAGCATGGCCTTTGGGATTTGTGCATTTGAGCATGCATTTCACCTCCGGAAGAGGAGACTAAAGGGGGAAACCCCTCCCAACAAACAACAACTGAAAGAAGCTGTGGTAAAAGCCTGGAAAAGCATCACAAAAGAAGAGTGTAACAATTTGGTGATGTCAGAGGATCGCCGCCTGATTATTTATTGCAAGGAAGGGATATGCAACCAAATAGTCTTCAAGGAAATCAAAGTAAATAACACTATCTGTTCCAATATTTTTGCTCACCTCAAAATGTTCTAAGGTGTTTAACACATCTAGATGTATATATCAGGAAATTAAAGCTTCAATTTTGATCTATTGTCTCATTCATCTTTTGAACTCAAACCCAAATCTCTTCAGCGTATAGCAAAAACAAAAGAATTCCAATACTTTTGAAGAGGACTGCATGTATGGCAAGGTTGACGGAAGACAGGTGGCGCTGATGGCCACTGATTATGATTAAGACGGTGCTCTCTGCCTCCCTCTAGTGATGCAACAAGTCAATTGTTCACTTACACCACAATCCATTACAAAACTACAGACTCTCATTCCTATTTGGTGTTCAAATCTTCACAAGGAAATGTGCACTGACTTTTTACAACTATGGATTCACCACAAGAACATCACAGATCTCCCAACATGCTTCACGGCCTACAGACATGGCCACCATGAACTGCGCTTCCCAGAACGCGCACACACACACACACACACACACACACACACACACACTCTCATGGCCGCCATGAACTGCACTTCCCAGAACACACACACGCACACACTGCCTCTTTCTCAATCACCCGACTTCTCATCAAGCACACCCAGAGGCGTATCTACAGGGCAGGCAAGGTACTCAATTGCCTGGGGCCCCACATACTGAGAGGGCCCTGAGTGTTGATCATTTAAATTATCAGAAAGTTTCATCTTAAATTAATGTGCAGCAACATCTCAGCAACCCCCTTAAATGGGGCCTCTTTACAGGGCACTGTCACATTTGAGGACTCATTTATGCTGCGCCACCCCTTCACATTCGAGTTGCATGAGCTTAATTCCTGAAAATGAATCTGAAAAATGAACCTGTTAAGATTTTGCTGATACTGGCATCAGAATTAAATTCTTGGACCCATACTACTGTTACCTTCTCAGTACAGAGCTTGGGAAGAAATCACACAGACACAGAGTTCAGTGAAAGCTTCTTAGTTTAATGCTGAAATTATCAGAATAAATATATACAAAAAGGTGGAAGAGCTAGATCATTGCTTGATTTAATTATGAACAGAGAGCTTATTGTGTCAGAACAGGGACAGGGACTTCTGTGTACTCAGATAAGAAGATACAGCAACACGTCTCCAACACGTCGCTCTTTAGCTACCAGTAGCTCGTGGCCTGATTGTAGGTAGCTCGCGAAGACATTCTGGAAACTTTTTCCCATTTCATCCAATAAGAGTGGGCTATACCACTTCCTATCCCACCCCCTCCACTGAAAATATAGTATTTATTTGCCACATCGGCCATCACGCCAAAGTTTCAATCAAGCACGTCATCATGCACATATTATATTATACTGTTAGAAAATTTTGTGTGCTTCAGGAAGAGTAAAGACAGTGTTCCATCAAAGAAAAGGAATATTACATACTATTTCCATGAGGAATGGGGGAGTGAATTTTTCTTCACCAATGTAAGAAGAAGATATGTGTGCCTAATTTGCTTCGCTAGCATTGCTGTCAGTAAAAGATGCAATGTTGAGCGCCATTTCAGTCAAGTTCATGGTAACTTTGCACAGGATTTTCCTGTGGGTAGCATTCTACGACCTGAAAAAGTGAAGCAGCTGAAAGCAACATTATAACAACAGTTTTTATTCACCAAAACGATTAAGAGAGGAAATGTTGTAACAGAGGCATCATTTAAAGTGGCGCGCATCTTGAAAAACACAAGAAGCAGTTCACCGATGGTGCCATGGTGAAGAAAGCGATGACTGCGATGGCCGAAACTTTGTTCAGGGACCACAAAAGCAAAACAGAAATTATGTCCGCTATCGCTGATGTCCAGCTCAGTGCCAACACAGTGGCAAGGAGAGTTTCCTTGCTTTCTTCAGATGCGATGGGACAGTTAGAACAGGACATGCAAAGGTGTAAATGGTTTTCATTTCAATGTGATGAATCGGTGGTCTCGCGTTACACAGCCCAGTTGGCTGTTTTTATTCGGATGGTTTTTGATGATTTTTCCACCAAAGAGGAGTTTTTTACATTACTTCCTCTGAAAACCACGACCAGAGGAGTCGACATCTACAATGTTTTGAAGAACTACTGCATGGAAAAAAGTGTGCCCCTTGAAAAGCTGGTGTCTATGACAACAGACGGAGCTCCAGCCGTGATAGGGCGCCACTCTGGAGTTATTGCACATTGCAAGGCCGACCCAGACTTTCCTAAATTTCTGAACTATCACTGCATCATTCATCAGCAGGCAATCTGCACTACGGTTATGGGTTTTGTTCATGTCGTGACACCGGTTATTCTGATTATCAACTCGAGTCGAGCAAAATCCAAACAACACAGATGTCTCAAACTGTTTCTTGATGAAATTTCTGCAGAGTGTGGCGATCTCCTCCTTCACACAGAAGTCTGATGGTTGAGTAGGAGTAAGGTACTTCACCGCTTTATTTCCTTGCTGAGTGAAATTAAGGCTTTTATGGAAGCAAGGGGGGAGGACACTAACCTGTTGTCTGATGCTGGATGGCTGCTTGAACTTGCATTATTGGCTGATGTGACAGAGAAACTGAATCAGCTCAATCTTCAGTTACAAGGTAAAGAAAAACCATATGTGATATGATCAGTGCTGTGAAGGCATTTAAAGCAAAACTGTCACCTTCATCAATTGCAAAACAAAAGATTGCAACACTTCCCCTCATTAGTAAAGATGTTAGAAAGCCACACAAATGCAACCAAAGTTTTGGATGTACTCAAGTATTGTGACGACCTGTCCAGGCTTGGGCAGGAATTTGAGGAAAGCTTCGGTGATTTTGAAAATCTTGAGCCATGTGTGGCATTCATTGCCAACCCTTTCATGGAGATAGACATTGATCACATTTCAAAGCACATGGCTGAACTGTTCACTGTCAATGCTGTAGAGATGGAGGTTATTAATCTCCAAAATCATATCTAGCTGAAATCTTAGCAACATTCACAACATTTATGGAGTGTGGTAGACCCAGAAAACTACAAGAACATTCACCAAGCTGCCCTCAAAGCATCTGCTTTATTTGGATGTACATACCTTTGTGAAGCAGCGTTTTCTGATTTGAATGTGATCAAATCTAAATTCAGAACAAGACTGACAGATGAACATTTAAATGACAGCATAAGAGTGACCCTAAGTGCATACACACCATCATATACCTCTCTTGTGGAATCAATGCAGTGTCAGTCAGCTCATTAACTGTAAATAAGTGTGAATGCACTTCATGTCATATTTGTGGCCCATCGTGCACTTTTCTCATTTACCATGCACTCTCATTTATGTGGTATACATTTTAGTTCAGAATGCAGGCAAACATGTGAAATGCTACTGCTGTTTATATTCCAGTTTAATTTAGTTTGGACTTTCATTAATGTATATACGTAAACAACCGTATAGTTATGTGTAGACAACTATAACAAAGTCTGCTGTTTTCCATAAAGAACTGTATTCTCTGATTCTGTTTTCTTCTCTGACTCCTTCAGGTGTATATCAGTTTGTTCATTTGAGAGTTATGATACATTATGTGAAAGATTGTAAGTATTGTATGACATGAGTAGCTCTCAGCCACTTAATAATTTTTTTTAAAATGGCTCTCAAATGAAAAAAGGTTGTAGACTCCTGCTCTAGGCATTTCCATGACGTGTAAAAATTTTGTTTATTTTATACACCTGAATAAAAGATTCTGAAGTCGCAATCCCTTCATTGATAATGTGTGCTCGAAATCGCGTTTAATAAATATGTAAGTTGATCTGATAGTGGTCAATATCGCGCTTGAATGTGAGCGAGAATAGAGACACAGAGATCATGCCTGATCATGCTGGTTTCGTATGGAAACCAGCATCAGATTTAGGTATTAACTTTAATAATAAAGATAAATATGTGAAGTAATAGGTGAGGAGCTGAGAGAGAGTTGCCCCTCCTCCACAGGGAAAACAACATCTTCCTGCTGGAGTTCATTCTCTCTCTCACAGCTCCATCTGAGTGGAGTAGCAGAGCTGGACACTAACTCAAGGCAAGTCATGTTTTTTCTCCTTATCTTTACACACAGTTATAAATCTGTTATGTAGTTTAATTAAATTAAATCGTTAAACAGCGCTTCAGCTATACGGTTTAAAGAGGAGACAGCTAACTAGCGGTTAGTCATAAGATGAAATCTACCGAATATGATTTAAGCTGTGATGTAGAGAGTAGAAACTTCTTTTGAGTAAAATCTAACATGTTAAAGTTCAAGGCTCAAGGTTTACTTCTTCCTGTGTACCTTTTTTTTTTTTTTTTTTTACACCCATTTCCCCACAAAAATGTTAGCTTTGTAGCTAACATGCTACTGAACAGATTAGTTTAGTTTAGCACAGCATGAATTTTAGCTAACATGAGCTTAAAATGGACTTTTCCTCTTTAAGTCACAGCATTTTGTCTGAAGTTGTAAATAGATGATTTTTTTTGTATGCTTATATTAATCAGTTCTCAGTGAACATATTAACTCTAGCTTGGTGCTAGCTGAAGTTCAGTTGGTTAGTTACACAAGATGGCACTGTCTGTCTTACCTCAGGGGCTATGAGCGGGCATGTTACTGCTGCCGCTTTCTGAGAGAAGTGTTTTATGTGACTTGTTAAGAAGTTGTTTATCATCAGAATGAGCGTTTTAACCGTTTAACAGAGAAGGTTTTCTTACCAAAGACATTAAATCAGCTCTTCACTGTATTGCTGTGTGCCTCAGTGTGTTAATTCTGACGGGTATAATTCAGAAAAACCGTTTTTCATGAGTTTCCAGTACTACACACGTACTAAAGATGTGCGTATCATAAAACATACCAAAAATACCTTTCCACGGTCTTTATGAGCTCTTGTTTGAATATTAACCATTGCGATTGAAAGTTTACTGTTTTCTGATATGTATGACTTTTGCGTTCTGTGAGTACTTTGTGCTATTTTTGTGAATATTCATAGGTCAGATGCATGACAATTTGTCACATAAAGATGTATTCTGTTTTTGATAAATAGTTTGTTCATATTGCAGCTCTTACCATGGCCTTTCAAAACTCTTGGAGTTAGAGGATCTGAATGTGTTGCAGGTCTGAATTTGGTGTCGCAGGAAGCAGTGTCCCTCAAGCTGACGCTATTTTCTTCTAATCTCTATACTTTAAAATGATACTTTTTTTTAAACTTTTACAACGTTTACAAATATAACTGATACTACTTTAGATAAAACAATCGTAACGTTGCACTGTCGCTAAGTTTTATTGGTTCTTACAAACATCCGCGACTAGCTTATAGCCCGCTAGCATCACCTTACCGCTAGCCTTGTTTACATTTCACATTTATCTCATTTACCGCTGTTTTTTAAAGCAAATATGTCAGTTGTTTCTTCGCTTTTGAGTGCAGATGAGGACTCGCTCAAGCTGCACATGGTGCTGCTGGAACTGGAGGATGTGCAGAAACAGATCCGTGACCTACTCGACAAGCAGGCCCAGCTGCTGGAGTGAAGAACCGCACTGGAAACATCTTGTGCTTCTGCCCACACATCCAAGGTAAGCACGCAGCATGGTATTACCACTCCCAGCCCCTCTACGCCGTGTGTTTCTCTTTGCAGGGACCGTGTACCCAAGAGTTTTCCAGCCAAGGTCTCAGTCACACCAGCGCCGACACACCACGGACCTTGGGTGCACCAGCAGCGAAAGGCGAGAGCCATACCCCGGGCGAGAACCTCTCCATCTCCGGTGTTTGAGATCCCAACCAGGAACCGCTTCACCCCTCTCTGTCAGACCAGACCAAACGATGTGATCGTCGGGGACTCCATTGTGCGAAACGACTGCGTCGCTTCAACAAAGGGTAAGGTGCACACACATTGTTTTTCTGGTGCTCGTGTCCTTGATGTTGCTGCGCAGGTATCCGGGATCCTGAAGAAGGACAAGTGCATTGGAGCGGTCGTGCTGCACGTGGGGGCAAACGACATCAGGCTGCGGCAGACGGAGTTTCTGAAGAGGGACTTCGCCAGCCTGATCAAGATGGTATGAGGCAGATCACCCACCGCGAAGATCGTCTCTGGACCTCTTCCCTCATACAGACGTGGAGCTGAACATTTCAGTAGACTTCTTGCTTTGAATGACTGGTTAGTTTCTTGGTGTAATGCAGTGGTTCCCAAACTTTTCCAGGGCAAGGCCCCCCAAATGGCATTAACATTTGATCGCGGCCCCCCTTTTGAACTATAGACAATCTATTAGCAATGCTAGAAAAATCTGTCTCTCCACCTTAATAGGAGATAACAAAAACAATTCAAGATTTCAAAACGGTAGCAAAATTAACTAGGAATAAAACCATTACAGAAAGAAACACTCAATCATTACATATCAGCGAAGATTTCATGGATTTTTTTCAGTGGTAAAGTTGAAAATATTAGATGTGAAATTCTAGCTATTAAATTAAAACCAGACAGTATTGTAACTAACCCTGTAGATGATAATATAGCAATATCAGATCAATGTTTAGAATGTTTTACTCTTCTTAGAGAGACCGAACTAGCTTCATTAATCTCTTCAGCAAATTAATTTTTCCGCAGTCTGAAGTTGTCTCAGACCATTATCGCGCGTAAAACGTACCTACACATCAGCTACTGCACCAAGCTTCATAAATAACCTCGCAGAAACATCAATTAGATTTGGATCACCGTCAGATCCGATAGAACTCGATCAGGTGACTGAAAGCTTGGAGTCAACAGTCCGCTACACGCTAGATAGAGTGTCTCCACTCAAAAGAAAAATAATTAGAGAGAAAAAATTAGCACCCTGGTATAACGATCAAATGCGTACCTTAAAACAGACAACTCGACAATTAGAACGTAAATGGCATCAAACCAAACTGTGATATTCCAAACAGCATGGAAGGAGGGCGTACTGAAATATAGAAAATCTCTTGGCGATGCTAGAAAAATCTTTTTCTCCACCTTAATAGGAGATAACAAAAACAATTCTAGATTCCTATTCAACACGGTAGCAAAATTAACTAGGAATAAAACCACTACAGAGAGAAACACTCAATCATTACATAGCAGTGAAGATTTCATGAAATTTTTCATTGATAAGGTTGAAAATATTAGACGTGAAATACAGGCCATTAAATTAAAACCGGACAGTACTGTAACAAACCCATTAGATGATAATGTAGCAAAATCAGATCAATGTTTAGAGTGTTTTGCTCCGCTTAGAGAGACCGCTACATTAATCTCTTCAGCCAATTCATCAACTTGCATACTAGATCCTGTACCTACATGTTTCTTTAAACAGATTTGTCCTGGAGTAATTGAACTGCTTTTAAATATAATCAGTTCTTCCCTTAGCACTGGCTATGTACATAAATCACTTAAATTAGCAGTTATTAAACCCCTGATTAAAAAAACCTGACCTTGACCCCTGTCAACTGTCCAGCTATAGACCAATATCAAATCTCCCCTTCACCTCGAAGATCTTAGAAAAGTTTGTAGCAAAGCAGTTATGCTCGTACTTGCATAGGAATAACATTCATGAAATGTATCAGTCAGGATTTAGACCTCATCATAGCACAGAGACAGCGCTGTTTAAAGTAGTAAATGACCTACTACTGGCCTCTGATCAGGGTTGTGTCTCACTGCTTGTGTTACTTGACCTTAGTGCAGCTTTTGATACTATAGATCATACTATTCTCCTTGATAGATTAGAAAATGTTGTTGACATTAAGGGAACTGTCCTCTCCTGGCTCAGGTCTTATTTGGCCGATCGTTATCAGTTCGTAGATGTAAATGGAGACATCTCCACGTATACTGAGATTAAATTTGGTGTTCCACAAGGTTCTGTTTTAGGCCCACTACTTTTTAATTTATATATGCTACCTCTAGGTCAAATTATTCGTAAACATGGAATTAGCTTCCACTGTTATGCTGATGATACACAGTTGTATGTTTCAGCGAAGCCAGAGGACAGACAGCAGCTTAGTAAAGTTGAGGACTGTGTAAAGGACATTAGACGTTGGATGCTAACTAACTTCCTTTTACTTAATTCTGATAAGACAGAAGTACTTGTATTGGGACCACGTGTAGCTAGAAGTAAGCTTTCTGATCACATAGTTACTCTGGATGGTCTTTCTGTTTCATCATGTGCAGCAGTAAAAGACCTTGGTGTGATTATTGACTCCAGTCTATCATTTGATGCTCATGTAGATAATATTACTAGGATTGCCTTCTTTCATCTCAGAAATACTTTTAAGATAAAAAATGTATTGTCACTACATGATGCAGAAATATTAGTTCATGCATTCGTCACCTCTAGACTAGATTACTGTAATGCCTTACTGTCTGGATGTTCCAGTAGGAGCATAAACAAACTCCAGTTAGTCCAGAATGCAGCTGCTAGAGTCCTAACTAGAACCAGGAGATACGACCACATCACCCCGATCTTATCCACACTGCATTGGCTCCCAGTGAAATCTCGCATTGATTATAAAATACTATTATTAACGTATAAAGCACTAAACGGTCTCGCGCCACAGTATCTAAGTGACTTTTTGGTTTTCTATGATCCGCCACGCCTACTTAGATGAAAAGATGCAGGCTATTTGATGGTGCCTCTAATAGCGAAGGCAGTGCAGGGGGAAGAGCTTTCTCTTATATAGCCCCACAGTTATGGAACAGTCTTCCAATTAGTGTTCGGGTCTCAGACACAGTCTCAGTGTTTAAATCTAGGCTTAAAACATATTTGTTTACTCAAGCCTACCATGACTAGACTTTCTGTTATGCCAAGCACAGTCCTAATAATCTTATCTCTCCCTCTCTCCTTCTGTCGAGCCACACACGATTTTTATGGAGACACTAGAAATCCTGATCCTTTCTGCTCTCCAGACCTGCCTGATCCATTTCGGATGTCCTACCTTTGGATGGAGCTCTCATCTACTCCAATTCCAGATTGCTGGGACTACGGCTGCTTCTAAGGCCAAACAGACTTCATATAAATCCATAATGAACTTTTTCACACTCTGTTGTTACCCAGATGAGGATGGGTTACCGTCTGAGTCTGGTTCCTCTCAAGGTTTCTTCCTCTGAACATCTTAGGGAGTTTATCCTTGCCACCGTCACCAACGGCTCACTCAATTGGGATAAATTTGCACTTTTAATATCTGTATACTGTGTTGATATTTTTGTAAAGCTGCTTTGAGACAAAGTCTATTGTAAAAAGCGCTATACAAATAAAATTGAATTGAAAAAATTGGTGCTTTTCAGACTTTACGGTGGTGCTTGACAGTGTGTGAACCGTGTAGATTTTCACCCAAGTCCTAAAAGTAGATAAAGAGAGCCCAATTAAACAAATGAGACAAAAATATAATATTTGGCCATTTATTGAGCAAAATGATCCAATATTACATATCTGTAAGGATCAAAAGTATGTGAAACTTTGTTTTTAGTATCTGGTGTGCCCCTTGTGCAGCAATAACTGCAACTAAATGTTTCTGTTAACTGTTGATCAGTCCTGCACATCAGCTTGGAGGAATTTTTGTTCATCCCATGATACACTTCCACAAGCATGTGTTGTGAAAATAAGACTTTGATAGATCCCTGTTCTTTAAATACAATCGGGTGCTCACTCACCTGTCATCCCATTTATTAAAAACACCTGACTCTAATTTCACCTTCAAATTAAACTGCTAATCCTAGAGGTTCACATACTTTTGCCACTCACATATGTAATATTGGATAATTTTCCTTACTAAATAAATGACGAAGTATATTTTTTCCTCAGTTGTTTGACTGGGTTCTCTTTGTCTACTTTTGTGTGAAAATCTGATGATATTTTAGGCCATATTTGTGCAGAAATATAGATAAGGTTTCACACTTTCAAGCACCACTGTAGATCCCCATGAAATGAATGTCATGTTTTGAAAACAGTTATTACATCATTGTCATGTAATGGTTTTAGAGACGGATGTAAGTGCAGTTAAGAGTTTTATTGAAGAGAGAGAGGCAGGCAAATCCAAATCGAAAGGCAAAATAAGTGGTCTTAAACATGCAAAGGTCAGGCAGTCGGCAAACAGGTTATACTAGACAAAAACAAGAATCAGAAACACGTGGACATAAACACGATCAAAAACCATGGAACTAGAAACGAGGATGAACGGCTTAGTATGGGTCTGGCAATAAGCACACAGAAACACATAATACTTAACGTCAAACAAAGACATATGAGGGGTTTAAATAATAAATGCAATTAAAGATAATACAAAAACAGCTGTGAATAATGATGACACATGAGGGAGACCTTCAAGAACATACAAGGCGGAGACAGTACAGAAACCAAAACAAAACACACATGTCAAAAAGTAAACAGTCTCACTGACAACCCAGAAGTGCACACTGTCGCGCTATGGGCTCTTGACAAAAAAAAAAAAAAAAAAAACCCACTCCCCTCTGGCGGTCCTGGCCCTCTGGGCAAAATGCCCACAAAGCCTCTCAGGTCCCGAGGCAGGCATTGTCCAACAAATAGATTATTCCTCGAGGAGTGGGGGAGCAGACATGAGGCTGGGCCAGGCTCGCCAGGGTCGTTAGGCAGGAACCAGGCTTGGGAAGCCGTGTCGTCAGCTTCAGACAGGAGCTTGACTTGGTGTGCATTCCCGTCGGCCACGGGCATGAGCAGAGCTTGGTTGGCTGTGTTGTTGGCCTCAACCATGAGCAGAGCCTGGTTGGCTGTGTCGTCGGCCACAGGCATGAGCAGAGCTTGGTTGGCCGTCCTGTCAGCCTCAGGCGTGAGCGGAGCCTGGTTGGCTGTGTCGTCAGCCACGGGCATGAGCAGAGCTTGGTAAGAACATGGCTTGGGAGGCCTTCTCGTCAGCCTCTGTGAGGAACATGGCATTAGAGGCAATGCCATCGCCCTTAGACAGGAACATGGCCTGGGAGGCCTTCTCGTCTGCCTCAGACAGGAACATGGCATGAGAGGCAGTGTCGTCACCCTCAGACAGGAACTTGGCATGGGAGGTTGCCACGTTGACCTCCGGCTGGAGCTTGGCAGGGGACATCACCTTGTGGGTCTTAGGCTGGAGCGCTGGAGATGAGGTCGCCACATTGACCTCCGGCTGGAGCTCGGCGGGGGAGACCACATTGTGGGTTTCAGGCTGGAGCTGTGAAGATGAGGTCACCATGTTGACCTCCGGCTGGAGCTCTGGAGAGGAACCCACCTCATAGTAGGTGATTAATGGCCTCGCAGGTTCGCCCGTCAAGCTGGCCCTCCCCCCAAAATTTTCTAAATTAAATTTGAAGTCTGCCTTTCCATAGATCACCCTCATGATGCAGATGAACTTTCCAGGCTGATATTGCATGTGGCGATCAGGAGCTCCGCCCACTGGTGAGCCGCATCAACCAACTGGGGTAAAAAGAATTCTACCCACTGTCTCTCCTTGGGCTTGTGGTTAACTAGGCTCTCAAAATAGAACTGGCACTGACGAAAAAATCCCTTCCAGGGCTTTCAAAGCCTTCAAAGGGAGCCAGAACTTCCAGGTCGGTCCTATGGGGAACTCATACTGAATCAAACACCGGCATAAAGATCCCAGTATGATTCTCCCTTCGCTCTCCTGCTGTATCCATGTTGCAGGCGAAGTGCAGTTAAGAGCTTTATTGAAGAGAGAGGCAGACAAATCCAAATCGAAAGGTAAAATACGTGGTCATAAACAGGCAAAGGTCAGCTGATCGGCAAACAGGGTATACTAGACAAAAACAAGAATCAGAAACACGTGGACATAAACAGGATCAAAAACCATGGATCTGCTCACTCCAGTGCTCAGCACAAGGGGAAATCCATGGCAATCATCAAGCATGTTGAATATCCACTGGTTTCACTTCAGCCCTAGAAGCACTCTGCTTACACATCTGGTAAAGGACATTTGTCCAAAACATTATTTCATTGGAAACTTTGTCAATTAATATAATTTATAACCAGTTCTGTTCACACTTGACATAGTATTTCCTATATCACTTAATTAATGCAAGTTCCCTTTCAAAGGGAACTTTGATGTTGCGTTTAGCATAACACTATGGGAGTGCCTCTCATGCGCGACCAGCATCTGAAGCTTGTGTAAAATCATACCTATTTATAGGCCTGCCATTATCAGGTGACTTGGCAATTAAGCATGTCGCGTGATATAAATATGGCACCTGTGAACTGCGCCATCAGCCTTATTATCTTCAGCGAAAGATTGCATGTCGGTTGTTTGTGTAAAGAAACAAAAATACGCTTCATTTCCTCTCTATCTTTTCTCAAAATCTCTGGACGTTTCTATCCATTTAAAAAAAAAAAGAGAAGAAAAAAAAGAAATGAGCAAGAGAGAAAAATATGAGTGAGAGAATTCAGGAAGTGTGTTACGGCTTGCTTGAGAGGCTGCGCATGGTAATGCCTACATTAGGCAGCTCCGCTCGTGACTCGCGCTCTTCTCGGAAGCCGAAGCGAGTTGGGTTTCAGAGCCTCGCGGATCTGGGCTGGCCGCTGGATCTCTGGGATCTGCTGGGATCTCTTATGGATCCGGAAGAAGAGCCGGAGACGAGCGCTGCTCTATCTCTTACTCTGTCTTCTGGGTCTGGCTCTCCGCTGGATTTTGGAGCTCGTGTCGCGACTCCTCCTTCCGCTATGGAAAGCCAAAAGGGAAAAAGAGAGAGAGAAAAAAACACACACACAAAAATAATAGTAATAAGTCCTCTCTGACTCCGAGGAGCCAGAAGGATGTGCTAAAAACTGAGAGCAGCATATAAAGAGCTGCTTGAAGTGATTACTAAAGCTGGATGAGCTTTTTTCTCCCCAGTGAAAGTAAATCCCTCACCCTGCAGGAAACTCCCCTTTCTTTCAGAAGTGCATGACAAAATATCAGGCTTCTGTGGGAAAACCATGCATAAGCCGTATCTATAACCCCACGATCTTGGATTATTCTGCCATTGTGAGGAATGAACGGCATGGCTATTTGGCTATGCTGAAGGTGGAGGAGGCGCTTGCGAGTTACCTCTCTCCATTGACGGCAGGTAATTGGGGGGCCGGCTTTGCCATCCAAGCCACCGTGTAAGGCCACCGTGGCATTGGTGGGCAAGGCCTATGCAATAGTAGTCTTGCTTGTGGGTCACTGCAGAAAATGACAGTGTTGCAGGCCTACCAAGCAGACCTGCTGAATGAGCTGGACATATGGCGGCATTCAGACAGTTCCTTCCCTGTTGTGTCGAGTTCACCAGCACTAGTGCAAGGGAGACACAGAAGGTGACTATGGTAGCCAGCCAATCCCTGCAGACAGCCAGGGGAACCGGGCGGCTACAGTCACGGCCTGCTACTAGGCCTGATCTGAGAATGGTCATAAAGGCCAAGCAGGCAAAGAAGAGCGGTCCTGAGGGGCCGTGGAGGGATGTATCAGGGGACAGGAGGTTGTTAGGGCAGTTAGCCCCCAGTGCTACTGTAGGCCCTCCCCTAGCCAAGGCTGTCCCAAGTTTTCTGTATTCTGTGGTCAGCGAGCTGTCACAGGGCAGCGAAAATCTGATGCTTTCCCTCCAATAGAATGTGGAATAGTTAACATCACTAAAAGACCGTCTGGCAGCATGGAAACTACTGCCAAATGTGTCTCCATGGGTTCTGTGTACCATAGAAAAGGGTTACCGGGTCCAGTTTAGAGCTTGAACCCTCTCCACCCGGGTCATAGGTGTGCTCATCACAGTAGTCAGCACAGACCAGAGCCCGACAGTAGCACAGGAAGTAAGATCCCTCTTGGACAAAGGGGCCATAGAACATGTACCCCGTTCACTGAGGGAGGGAGGTTTTTACAGCCGTTATTTCCTGGTTCCCAAAAAATAGAGGAGTATGCGGCCAATTTTTTGATCTGCGTCATCTGAACTGTACTCTTCGGACACACAGGTTCAAGATGCTGACGCTCAAACTTATCGTTCCACAGATTCAGTTTGAGGACTGGTTTGTGATGATATATCTAAAAGGTGCATATTTCCACATTGAAATATCGCTAGCTTTATCCCCTCGCACCTTCACAAAGTGCATGGATGTCACTCTAGCTCCATTGTGACTCCAGGGCATCCATGTACTAAGCTACCTGGACGACTGGTTAATTATAGCACGATCCAGGGAACTGGCGGTTCAACATCGAGATGTTGTTCTCGCCCACATGAAGAGCTTGGGGCTCAGGTTGAACCTCAGAAAAGTATGCTTTCCCCAGTGCAGTGGACAACTTTTCTAGGGGTTACAAGGATTCTACTATGATGAGGATGTTTCTATCCCCAACATGCATAGGATCAATCCTATGAACACTGAGCAAGATAAAGCTGGCTCTTGGGAGACTATTGGAGCTTATGAGCCTATTGAACAGGAGACCGTTCAGTGGTGGCTGAGAAGTTGGACTAATCAGTAATAATCAGTGTCACGCTGCAATGCCAATGTGCTCTGTGAATTTGAGTGTCTCCAGTTTCTAGCCTTGGGTCACACTCTAGGGGTGTCTCTTTAGCACAAGATGGTACTGACAGACACCTCCCTCACGGGCTGGAGCACGGTCTTAGACAGCTGTCCAGCTCACGGTCTCTGGTGCAGCCCACATCTGGAGCGGCATGTAAATTTCCTAGAAATGTGGGCCTTATTTCTAGCACTGAAATTCCTTCTTCCTCAATTGAGAGGTCACCATGTGTTTACAGACAACACAGCGGTGGTCTCATATATTGACCACCAGGATGGATTATGTCTGCGCCCCCGGTTCAGGCAGGTGCAACTAATTCTTCTCTGGGCAGAAAGAAAGTTTGTCAGTGAGTACAATGTACATTCTGGAAAGATGGGGGCAGACATCCTGTTAAGGCAGGGGCTGAGGCCCAGGAATTGGAGTCCATATGGCGAGGTTTGGCTAAGCGGGACTGCATGTGTTTGCCTCCAAGGAGACAACACACGGCCCGCTGTGGTTCGCCCTCACTCCTCCCGCACAATTAGGGCTGGACGCCATGGTGCACATGTGGCTGAAGTCACATCTGTATGCTTTTCCCCTGATCGCTCTGCTCCCACAAGTTCTAGCAAAACTTCGCCAAGACATTCTATGTCTGCAGCTAGTAGCACCTTATTGGTCAGCTCGAATATAGAATATGGTTCTCAGAGAAAATATCCCTGCTAGATGGCACTCCTTGGGAGATTCCCATCCGCAGGGATCCACTGTAGATAGTGGATAGCTACAGTCCTTTTGGTATTCTTTAAAAGCTACAGTCCTGGAGTTCTTACAAGAACGATTCTCAGTGGGATGGGCTCCTTCTACAATCAGGGTTTACATGGCCGCCATTTCGGCCAGCCATGCCCCTGTTGATGAAGCCTCTGTGGGGTAACATCCTCTAACTTCGAGGTTTATGCATGGTGTCAGGCGGCTAAGGCCCATCTAGCGACAGTAGAGGCGATGCTGTGTCAAAGCAGTGCATATCTAATCGGATAGTGGAAGCAATCTCTATTGCTTATGAGGTGCGTGGTCTCGCTACGCCTCTGGGCATAAAGGCTCATTCCACTAGGGTGGTCTCCTCCGTGAAGGCTTTGTCCAAAGGGGTATCCTTACAGGAAGTGCGTGCTGCTGCAGGGTGGTCTATGCCACACAAATTAATTCATTAATACAGCCTGGATATTCATTCCACCCCGGGCTCGAGTGTCTTGCAGTGACCCTCGAGCTTGGGTCTTTTTGAACAGGCCAAACCCTTGGTATGACGGAGTGGGTATTTTCGTTCCCATAGTGTTATGCTAAACGCAACGTCGAAGTTCCCTTTGAAAGGGAACGTCTGGGTTACGCATGTAACCCTGCTCCCTGAGAAGGGAATGAAACATTGTGTAGCTTTGTCATACCAGGGCAGGCCTGTGAATTGCGTCTTCGCTTCAGATAATAGAGGCTGATGGCGCGGTTCACAGGTGCCATATTTATATCACGCGACGCGCTTAATTGCCACGTCACCTGATCATGGCAGACCTATAAATAGGCATGATTTTACACAAGCTTCAGATGCCGGTTGTGCACGAGAGGCGCTCCCGTAGTGTTGTGCTAAACGCAACATCTCGTTCCCTTCTCAGGGAACAGGGTAACCCAGACGTTTTCTCAAAGGTTACTTTGAGATTTTTTTTTTAAATAATTATGTGACTCAAATGCTCATATACACTCACCATCCAATTTTTTAACAGCAACACAATTAAAAAGAAATCATGCAGTTTTTTTTCCAGTCGTCATCTGTCCAGTTTGGGTGAGTCTGTGCCCATGATAGCCTCATTTGTATGTGGTCTTCTGCTGTTGTAGCCCATCAATGTCATGAAATGGAGGCTGAGACGGAAGCAGATTTGGTAATGAGCAGAACCTGGTTGTATGTGTCCACAGACTTGGGCATGAGCAAATCTTGGTTGGTCATGACGTCGGCTTCAGGCATGAGCAGAACCTGGTTGGTCGTGACGTCGGCTTCAGGCATGAGGAAAACTTGATTGGTTGTGATGTCGGATTTGGGCGTGAGCAGAATCTGGTTGGTTGTGATGTCGGTTTCAGGCATGAGGAAAACTTGGTTTCTCGTGTCAACAGACTCTGGGATGAGCAAATCTTGGTTGGTCGTGACATCGGTTTCAGGAGTGAACAGAACCTGGTTGGTTGTGACGTCATTTTCAGGCATGAGGAGAACTTGGTTGGTCATGTCAACTGACTCTGGCGTGACGTCTACTTTAGATGTGAGCAGAACGTGGTTGGTCGTGACGTTGGCCTCGGACAGGAACTTGGCTTGAGAGGTCGTCTCTTCGACCTCTGAGTGGAACTTGGCATGAGCAGAGCTTGGGTTGGCCGTCTCTTCAACCTCAGACAGGAATATGGCTTGGGAGATCACCTTGTTGACCTCTAGCAGGAACTTGACTTTATGCTGGAGCTCTGGTGATGAGACCGCCTCGTGCGTCTCATGCTGGAACTCTGCAGGTGAGACCACCTTGTGGATCTCAAGCTGTAACTCTGGAGATGAGGTTGCCACGTTGACCTCTCGCAGAAACACTGCAGGTGAGACCACCTCGTTGGTCTCAGGTTGGAGCTCTGGAGATGAGGTAGCCACATTGACCTCTGGCTGGAGCTCTGTGGGTGAGCGCACCTTGTGGGTCTCAGGTTAGAGCCCTGGAAGTGAGGTCACCTCATTGACCTCTGGCTGGACCTCTGTATATGAGACCACCTCATGGATCTCATACTGGAGTTCTGGGGAGGAGATTGCCATGTTGACCTCCGACTGGGGCTCTGCAGTGGAAACCACCTCATGGATCTCAGGCTGTAGCTGGGGAGCAGAGGTCGCCACATTGACCTCTGGCTGGAGCTCTGAAAATGAGAACACCTTGGGGGTCTCAGGTTGTAGCTCTGTGAATGAGGTTGCCACGTTGACCTCTAGCTGTCGCTCTGCGGGTGAGACCACCTTGTTGGTCTCAGGTTGGAGCTCTGAAGATGAGGTCATCACGTTGACCTGCGGCTGAAGCTCGGCTGGTGAGACCACTTCGTGGGTCTCAGACTGGAACTCTGGGGAGGAGGTCGTCTTGTAGTAGGTGGTGAACCGCCTCACAGGTTCATTCATGAGACTTGCCCCCCCAAAAAAACTCATCCGGGTAGGGGGTGGACTCTGGCCTCCCAAACTCCTTTATCAATAGTCCCGCTAACTGAGTTACATCGTGAGGACCCTTGATTCTGTATGGGCCAGACGCTCCACCCACTGGCGGGCTTGGCCAACAAGGCGGGAGAGTATAAACCACAGCCACTGCCTCTGGTCAGGCTTGGGGTGTGCCAGGCTCAAAAAATGTAATTGGTAGTTGTAAAGAAAATACTCAGGGTAGCCGAAAAATCCATTGTATGGCTCTGGGGGATCCATGGCAACCCACTGAGGAAGCTTGATAGAGTTTATCCTCGGTAGGGTGTTCCTTATTGCCTTGGCATGATGTCTCCTTCACTTTCCTGTTGCTTCCATGTTATGGGCGAAGTATTCTGTCTTGAATTGGAAGCTGAGATGGAAGCAAGTGCAGGTATGGAAGTGTAATTAAACAAAATCCAAGGATTAGGCAGAAATCAATAATCAAAGACAGGCAAAGGTCAGGCGATCAGGCAAACAGGTAAAACTAGGCAGAGGATTGAGGTCAATAGAGTAAACAAATGTCAAAGATCAGATAAGTAAACATGAGATAAGGCATGGACATACGACAGAGACTAGGCAGCTGAATGTAATACCTCTCAAAGTTCTAATGTTTGAACAGTCTCTTATATAGTGTGGTGTGAGTGTGTGTGAGATTGGATGCAGGTGTGTGTGTGATTAGAATGAGTGTGAGTGTTCTCGGAATTGCAGTCCATGGTAGCCATGTTTGTAGGCTGCTGTGCAGTATGGGAAATGTAGTCACTGGTTTGCTGTGATATGACAATCAACCTTAAGGTCTGATATTTTGTGCATGCTGAAATGCTTTTCTGCTCACCACAGTTGTAAAGCTTGATTATATACTCAGCAAAAAAGAAACGTCTCTATTTCAGGAGACTGTATTTCAAAGATAATATGGTAAAATCCAAATAAGCTTTACAGATCTTTATTGGAAAGGATTTAAACAATATTTTTGCTTGTTCAATGAACCATAAACAATGCACAAGCACCTGTGGAACATTCCTTAAGACACTAACAGTTTACAGGTGGTAGGTAATTAAGGTCATGGCTACAATAACTTAGGACACTAAAGAGACCTTTCTACTGACACCAGAAGAATGATGTCTAGGGTTCCTGCTCACTTGAGTGAACATGCCATAGGCCTGCTGCAGGGAGACATGAGGACTGCAGATGTGTCCAGAGAAATAAACTGTAATGTCTGTACTGTAAGACACCTAAGACAATGCTACAGGGAGACAGGAGGACAGCTGATTGTCCTTGCATTGGAAAATTACATGTAATCGTCTGTCCTCCCCAGACGTGATCTAGAACTTGCAAATGCCTTGATGGAAAAGTGGGGTAACATCTCACAGCAAGAACTGACAAATCTGGTGCAGTCCATGAGAATGAGATGCACTGTAGTGCTTAAAGCAACTGGAGGCCACACCAGATATTGACTGTTACTTTTGATATTTACTACCCCCTCCCCTTTGTTCGGGGACTCATTACTCCATTTCTGTTCATCAAATGTCTGTTAAATTGTTCAGTTTATGTCTCAGTTGTTGAAATTTTAAAGAAATTTGCTGTAAATAAAAACATTTGAATGTGAGAGGATGTTTCTTTTATTGCTGAGTATATGAATTTCTGTATCCTTCCTGACAGCTAAAACCAATCTGGTCATTTTCATGTTTATTTTTGTCTTTTGCACCATTCTGTGTAAACTCTAGACTGTTGTGTGTGAAAATCCCAGGAGATCAGCAGTTTCTGAAGTACTCAAACCAGCCTGGTTCCTGGAACCAGCATCCATGTCGTGATCACAGTTACAGAGATCACATTTTTTCTTCATTCTGATGTTTGATGTGAACATTACCTGAAGCTACTGACTTGTTTCTGCATGATTTTTTATTTATTTTTTTTTTGCATTGCATTGCTGCCACATGATTGGCTGATTAGATAACTGTATGAATGTGCAGGTGTACAGGTGTTTGTAACAAAGTCGATGGTGAGTCTCAGTAGGACATGGACCATGAAGAACTTTGAAAAAAGGGCATTTTAATTGTGAGGGCTATAGGCATTGACATGTTTTCTGGTACCAAAAGATGGCGCTGCTAGCATAGAGCATGTGACATAAAGTTCTTAATTATTGCATGTTCTGAGGCAGTACTGAGTCAAGAGACTGTTATGCATTATTTTATGCAGGCCTAGGCTATATTTCACACTCTGATAACTTACACATTTGAACGTCACTAATTTATTTTCGAGAGAGAGAGAGTTAGTGAGATATTACAACTAGGTTTGTCATTTTAGCTGTTATTTATCTATTATCTATTATATATATCAGCATCAATGCCACCAAAATGGACAGTTTGCTAAAATTACAGTACAGTGTTGCATATAAAAAAAAAAAAAATCAACTCATTAATTAAAGATTTATAGACTCGAGTAATTACATGGCTATTACAACTTGCAGTCTAAAACCATTAATAAATAAATCATGCTTAACCCTTTCATGCATAGTGTCCACACTTACGGTCAGTCAATTTAAGGCTCTTTTTTAAGTTTTAGGAAAATATAAGATGTAAATCAACTCCAGATGACTTGAGTGAATTACTGTAAATTAACATAAACTTCTGTTTATTTGTCGCTCTCAATCTTTATTAACATTCTACATTAAAATAAGATGAATTTAAAAATAAATTAAAGTGAAAATGTTTTGTGCCAGACTCCACGGATCACCTTAGATTAAAACAAACAAACAAACAAAATAAACAGGTATGTTTGTTTTAAATTGTTTTGTTTTTTTGTTTGGTTTTTTTTTTTTTTTTTGCATCATTCAGCAGTCCTAAACTGTGTAAATTTTGTATGCTCAGAAACGATATTTTCTAAAAATGTCGTCTTCAACCTGAATGTATTTTTTTTTCAACTTTCATACATCATACAGAATTCATACAAGGGGAAAATATGTGAAAATATAAAACAATCTGGATATATCTCTCACGCTTAAATTCTCATTTTTAATGGTGCTGAGGAACTGAGGTGTGACGCGTGCACAAGTTTGTTATGAAGGTGCCTGAAGGACTGTTAGTAATTAAACAGAGCTATACACCTGCTAAATTTGGTAACTACTCAACACAAAAATGATAAGAGCTATAAAGTTTTTATTTTTATTTTTTTTACCATAATACAAACAGAAGGACAAATTTGGTTCCAATATTTGTGATTGATTCTTATGATTTTTGTAATGAAAGTGTCCTTAAATGTTTACTGTGAGATAAAAAAAAATAAAATAAAATAATAATAATAATAGTAATAATAATAATAATAATAATAATAATTATTATTATTATTATTAGTAGTAGTGGTAGTAGTAGTATTTTTTATTTTGTATTATTTATTTATTTATTTATTTATTATTATTATTATTATTATTATTACCACTGGTAGTGTACTGTTTTGCCATGTTATTTAGTAATATGCTCCACTACCTGAGGCGACTCTCAGGTTTCACTCAAGCTGCTCCTGCATCAGCAGCAGCTGTGAAGGAGATTGCTGTGGCCTCGAGAAGACGACAGTAAAGACTTCAGCTGAGAGCTTTTAAAGAAGACGAAAAGGACTAGTACATCTTAAAGCCCTGTGGAAATATTAATCAGGTGTGCAAGGTAAAGTAACTGCTGCTGACTCACCATTTGTTGTGATGGGAATGCGAACAATTTAGGTAAAGTTCCCAAGACCTGAAGCATAATGGCTCAATTCTGTAGCCTAGTTAATTGTTCATTATTATTTAATTGTATATTACTGTGATTAATATTCATTCATTACTCTTCATTGTGTGTACATATAAACAACTGAACAGCTTTCTTTCATTCATTCTGTGATGAATCAATCAATATGACTAGAACAAGGCTAAATCAACTTTGCCAAGCAACAGGACCTTTTTAATTTTTGGCATGTACACATCTGAAAATATTTTCCCCCTACCTTTCTCTGTTCAGTGAAATCTGAACATGTATGCATATGTGTATATTTGTCCCAGAAGGACTACATTTACCATGATGGTTTTTAATTACATGCTTGGGAGAGATCCATAAAATGGGATAAATTCACTCATTAGAGAGATTAAATTGCTAACACCATCTCTCACTTTGTCTCGTTCTCCTGTAGACACACTCACACACTCTTTTATTCTTTGACACCACTTTTGCACATGTTAGGTTAAGCAAGTACCCTTTTAAGCCCTGACACTACTCAGTGTTGGGCAGACTTGGTGTATGCTGTGTACCAGTTGGAGTGTGTTCTGAAGTCCATATCTTTTTCCCATCGCCTGAGGCAGGCTGGTGTTAAAAATAGTTTGTGTCTTCATTTTAAGGCTTGATTGATGCTGTTGGAAGTGCTCAGTTGTACCCCACCATTCCTCCACTGTTAATCCACATTGCTCTAGTCAGCGGTGTTGGATGATTTTCTTGTAGCTGCACTTAAACCCAATCGCCCTCTTATTGCAAATTGCAAATCAGTAATATACAAGACAAGAGCATCCTATTATACAGTCTGACCAAACTACTGAACAGAGAGGCACTCACGTAGTGGACTGGAGTTTATTTTCTTATGTACATTATGATTGTCTTCCATTGTACATATACTGTAAGTACTGTGAAAATTATATAAAGAAATTGTTGTGTCTATTCAGATTGACAGATTGTTGTGTCTGTTTGTGTTTTTAAAATACACATTTTACATGACACTTGTTTTAATAATGTTTAAGCTGAAAGCAGAGGAATATGCTGGATTTCTCTTTAATAGTTAATCAGTGGTAAAGAGTGGAACAGAACTGACACCCAGTATAATAAAAAACTGGATTTGTAAGGATGGAAGTAGGCTTTGCAGTGTGTAATGTCGTCCCTTACTGTGAGCATGTGTATGTCTGTTAGAGGATTGAGCATCACATGCTCTTGGACACAGAAGGTGTTGGTTTTGGATTTCTTTCACTAGGGACACGTGTGATCAGAGGCGAGTCGCTACTCCTTTCTCAGCCTAATGTGGGCAAAAGGTTGAAAACCTTAAAATCTCAGGTGGCTAAATGGCTTTATACTTTCCATTATGCTCATATTAATTTCAGTATCATAATAAGCAACAAGGAAACATTAAGGACTTCATAAGCAAAGATCATAACATTCACTGGTGCCTCAGCAGTGTATGGAAACTCAGATTATTTTCTCCATATCAGTTTTTGAGGTTTATGGGTTTGTGATAATAGAATATGAAAATAAATAAAATTAAAAATAAAATTATTATTAAAATTGAAATTAAAATATTTTTACTCTAGTGTCATGATTAATGTGTCAATAATTCAGTGCTGTGAATAAACATATTTTTTCTTCCATTCCTGTATAAAGATCTTGCCCCATCTCATATAGTCTCAGTGGTTTGTCTCATTGATTGAGCTTTAAAGGGTATTTGGCAAACTGGGTGAAATTTAGATTTTTAAACTTTAAATACAGCTACAAGGTGTAAAATCCAAAATTAGATTGCTTTTTTGTCATAGGAAAATGGTGGTTTAGCCAGTGTGAAGCAATTTTGTTGCTCATCATCTGTGTAGTGAATTACTAATTGTGTGGTGGTACAGGAAGAACTTAGCTTGTTAAATATGTCATGATTTAACTCACTGCCTTGCAAGGATGTTGTGAACTTAAATTTTAAAATTGGAATTTAAACGTGTAATGTGATGAAGTGTGCCAGCTTTAGAAGGTGTCACTCAGTGTGACACTGCCTAGCATACAGTGCATAAACACACACTGCAGCGGATACAAATTATTTGTGTAATACTGTCAGGAATTTGGGGCTGCAACAGTTCCAGTTCAGCTTATTTTAAGAACAACTATGCAGACAATACCAAAACGTCAACCAGGTAAAAGTCAAAAACAGGTGAGGGTAAGGCGATGTGCAGAGTCAACTAGGCAAAGCTAAACACAAGATTTAAAAACAGGCAGAGAATTGAAAACTAGGATATTCAACACAGTACAAAATGCTAGGTAAAGTCAGATGTGCTAGGACAACTGAACATTTACTTCACAAAGTTTCAGTGAATTAGAGTCTCTTTTATGTGCATGTGAGATAGCAACAGGTGTGTGTGTGATCAGAAGTCTGGTGTTTGGGCGTGTGTTAGTGGTGGTGAATTCTGGGATGTATTCTTCGGGGTGGCCATATTTGTAGGCCAAGGTGTTTTCTGGGTATTGGAGTCTGTGGATTGCATGGACCTGACAGAACTCCTCCCCCACTCCCAAAAGCGCCAACTCTGTGAGCACAATGTTTATGAGGCACTGTGTCATGTGCAAGAATCCAATTCTGTTCCTCTGGGCCATATCATTCCCACTCTATGAGGTACCCCAGTCGACTATTTCTGTGCCTAGAGTTGACTATGGATTTTACCAAATGTATGCAGACTGACCTTCAATGTTGAATGGGGCAGGAGGACTGGTAGGTGGGACGTTTGTGGCCAGTGGTCCTGGAATGACTAGTTTCAATTGAATGACATGAAAAATAGGTACTATGTACCAGTGTCATAGGAGGTCTACTTTGTAGGTGAAGGGTTTGATTTGTTTAAGCACTTTGTATGGGCCGATGTAACTGTGGTTAAATTTTTGCATGTTTGGGATTACCTGAAATCTTTGGTGGCCAGCCATACTCAATCTCCCAGTTGGTAAGAAGGGTTTTCTCCATGATGACGATCAGTGTTTACCTAGTGGGCTTGGGCCATCTGTTCAAATTGTTGATGGGTGCTCTCCCAAACCTGTTCCCTCCTACAGAACCAGTAATCCACACTTGGTGAGTCAGTGGGCTTAGCGTTCCAGGGGAACAGAGGAGGTTAATAGCTGAGTACACACTGAAATGGTGTCAATTGGGTGGAGGAATGTTGTAGGGAGTTCTGGGAGGTCTGACCCAGGGCAGGAACTTATTTGCCTGATTTGCCCACTCTACCTGACCGTTCAGCTGTGGGTGATAGCCGGAGGTCAGACTTATTCACCTAGAAGTGAATTGGGGGCCCTAATCACTGACGATGTCCTAGGGGATTCTGAAGTACCTGAATATGTGGTTGAATAAAAGTTCTGCCATCTCAAATACAGTAGGTAGACTGCGCAATGGAATGAGACACAGGTACATAGAGAATCTAACCACAATGACCAGAATTTTAGTATGACCTAAGGATTCTGGCAGGTCAGTGATGAAATTGACAGCGATGTGGGAACAGGGCTGTTTGGGGTGTGGGCAGTGGTAGGAGTTTGCCGACTGATAAAGTTCTGGGTACCTTAACTTGGACACGGGAGATGCAGGAGGACATGGCTCATTGTACATCAGCTCTGATGTGGGGCCACCAGTATGTAGTTTGCAGAAGATGATAGGTACGTCTGATACCTGTGTGATCTGTGGCTTTGGAAGTGTGAGCCCATGTGATAAGCATTGTTCAGAAGTTAGCTGGCACAAACATTCTGTTTGGGAGCAAGCAAGGGGAAATTTGTGCAGCAGTAGGTAGGCAATGGCTTGATCAACCTCTCAGTCCACGCACCCACGAAAATGGATGCTGGGAGGATAGGCTCTTCATTGCCCTCTCGTGGCTTCTCAGTGTACATTTGAGAGCGCATGTCTGCTTTCATATTTCTGGGGACAGGTCAGTAGGATCAGTAGGTCAACTGGAACCTGGCAAAGAAGAGGGACCAGCAAGCTTGGGGAGATTTAGAAGTTTAGCAGTTCAGAGGTATTCCATGTTTTCGTGTTCTATGAAAATGACAAACCGTTGCTCAACTAAATTCAGCCAGAAGTAATTTGAATGTTACTCAAATAATGCCATGAATAATTTGAAAAGTAATTTTGCCTGAAATGCCCATCCCTAGTAGAAACTGTGTAATGTTTTCTTAAGGTCACCTAAAATTCTTTTTATATTGTATCAGAAATTGCTCAATGTGGTAGTTACACAAAAATGGAACTATATCTCAGAAAAAGGCAGAGAATTTTCTATACTTTTATTTATGCATTTCTAAAAACCATTTCCTATGCAGAAAACCTAATTTTCTAGCTATATAGAATGTCTCTAACTGACCTATTGTTCCACAATGCAGAAGACATTGACAAAATCACAGACCCATGCATGGAATTTGTAGATTAAGGTAGGATTATTAGAAGACAATTTGAACACATTAATTATTTTGACCAATGTGGATATCTGATATCTGGATATTATATTTGGTGTTTATTTTTAATGAAACACTGAAACACTGCGAAAATCTTGTCTTGCTTCACACACCCAAAAATGTCTGTATGCTTACACACACACACACTCTCTCTCTCACACACACACACACACCACACCACTGCCCCTCCCCCTCAGCCAGAACCGGTTATACAGGTTGTTTTATGATTTGATACCGTGACTATTTCCTGTAAGTGAACTCTGTGCTGATACAGGGTTTGATTTAACACACCGATGTTGGAGTGAAGTAAACGTGTGTCCTGCTGTAATCTGAAGAAGGAGACATGACCTCCAACATGAGTGTGTCTGGAGAACAGGACTTAAAGAAAGACAAGAGGTGAGTTACTTTTCCATTCACCAGCAATAAATACACACCGTCTCATGGGAACAGATCTGTATCTCTAAACACTCACTAGTTAACAGGGGAACTAAACTTTGGTTTAAGGTGTTTAATAGCAGTGAATATATCACTGATCTGATCTAAGAACAGTTTAGAGAAATCATTCACTGAGAGAAGAGTAAAAAGGACTGTGTAATGTGGAGGAGAAGAGCAGTGTAGCTTTGAGTCAGTGAACTCTACAGGCTTTAAGACCCAGCTGAGTCAGTTATCTGTGATTGGGACTCCTGACATCAGTGTAATTCCTGAGGTATGGGGCGTGTCTCCTGTTTGAATAAGTGTGCGGACTGTAGCTGAATTAAAAAGATGGAATTATTGGTGTTTAATGATGAACACATTGTGTAACAGTGCTGAGACAGCAGAGTATTAATTATTGCTGATATTTCTGTTGTAATTACAGAATGATGGAGGGAAAGAGATCAGACTCACCAGAACCCAGCTGTGTGTCCATGAAGAGTGACTGGTCAATGGATCCTCCACATACCTTCAGAGACGGAGCCAGTTCTCCTGATGTGAGGTCAGTACAGTGAGGTGTTTTACAGCAGTGTTCCACCTGATCAAACTCACTGGTCTCATTATGAAGCCCTTCATGAGCTTTATCAGGTGTTGAAGCAGTAAAACACTAAAGTGTGCAGTGCTGCAGCTCTCGGACTGGCAGTGAGGAAAACTGCTTTAAGAGTTCAGTTCAGCCTGCAGTCCCTGAGCTGGAGGGTCTGTGGTGCTACACAACAACATTTACACCTTGGACATTAATGACTACATCACTATTTTATTCATAAACGTGTTAGTGTCAGTGAGGAAACCCTGAAATCAGTGTCTTGTGTTAAGAGGATAGTGTTAAATATCTGTCTCTGTATGTATTAGTGTGTTGTGCAGCTATGAATACATATAGTCTATATTACATCATGTGTTTTATTTGTTCACAGACCACAAAAGAAGAAATCAAACATCAGCAGAAATCAGCTGGACTCCATATTCAAGGTGTGTGTGTCTTTTTAATGTGTGTAACTTGTGTGTGAGTAGGTTGCAGGTTTTTTATTTAAGATAATGACAGTTCACAGGTTTATCGATGTGCAGCAGCATTATGGGTAATCAGACCGAATTTCAGTTGTAACTGTGGTAATAGAAAGATTCCTTTCTTCTTTTCATAAAATAAAAGCATCTCTCAGTGTGTAACATTATAATATTTAGATGTGTTCCTGTGTGTTTCTAACCAGGAGCTGGAACACAAAGTCATCACTCTGATAAAGAATGAGCTGAAGAGGTTTAGGAAGCTCCTGAGTGCAGATTACCCAGCATGCACTGAGAGGGAGGTGGAGAATGAGGAGGATCTGCAGAGTGTCAGAGAGGGAGCGCTGAAGATCACACTGCACGTCCTGAAGAACATGAACCACACAGATCTCGCTAACACACTGCACAACAGTAAGAGCTCCGAGTCATGGCTTGATTCCATCAGGTTCACTTTAGAGAGAGGAAATAGTTTTAGATATGAACACTTTTAGTTTGAAGTGTGAGTTTAGTATCATGTACATCTGGTGCTTTTCTGTTCTGTTCGTGGTCCAGTTTGTGATTACTCTGTAAAGTGGTCCTGGTCCTTTAATAATATTTAGTCTATGAGTCAGGAATGAACAGCAGCATTTGAAAGAATTTTACATTTTATATTGTGCTCAGTGATTTCGCATTAAAACATGTTATTACTTTGTTTATTAGAGTTTGTGGCCTCTGTGTATCAGACAGAGCTGAAATCCAACCTGAGAGAGAAGTTTATAAGAATTAATGAAGGAATCTCACAGCATGGAAGCTCAGCACTTCTGAATGAGATCTATACAGATCTCTACATCACAGAGGGTTGGAGTGGAGACATCAATAATGAACATGAGGTGAGACAGATTGAGACAGCGTCCAGGAGACCAGCAACACAGGAGACACCCATCAAATGTAACGAGCTCTTTAAAGACAAGTCCATCAGAAGAGTGCTGACGAAAGGAGTTGCTGGAATTGGAAAAACAGTCTCTGTGCAGAAGTTCATTCTGGACTGGGCTGAAGGAGAAACAAATCAGGACGTCACCTTCATGTTTCCACTTCCTTTTAGAGAGCTGAATCTGATGAAGCAGAGAAATCTCAGTCTGATGGAGCTTCTTCATCACTTTTTCCCAGAAATGAGAAAACTAGAATTACTAGACTCCTACACAGTGGTGTTGATCTTTGATGGTCTGGATGAGTGTCGACTTCCTCTAAATTTCCAGAAGAATGAGAGATTGTGTGATGTGACAGAGTCAGCCTCGGTGGATGTGCTGCTGACAAACCTCATCAAGGGGAATCTGCTTCCCTCTGCTCTCCTCTGGATAACCTCTCGACCAGGAGCAGCCAATCAGATCCCTCCTGAGTGTGTAGACCAGGTCACAGAGGTACGAGGCTTCAGTGATCCTCAGAAAGAGGAGTACTTCAGGAAGAGGATCAGCGATCAGAGCCTGGCCAATAAAATCATCACACGCACGAAGTCTTCAAGAAGCCTCTACATCATGTGCCACATCCCAGTCTTCTGCTGGATCTCAGCCACTGTTCTAGAGAGAATGTTGGGTGAAGCAGAGAGTGGAGACGTCCCCAAGACTCTGACTCAAATGTTCACACACTTCCTGATCTTTCAGATCAAACACAAGGACCAAAAGTACCATCATAAATGTGACCCTGATCCTCAGCAGACCAGAGAGAGTATCCTGGCACTGGGGAAACTGGCTTTCCAACAGCTGGAGAAAGGAAACCTGATCTTCTATGAGGAAGACCTGAGAGAGTGTGGCATTGATGTTGGAGAAGTTGCAGTGTACTCAGGAGTGTGTACCCAAATCTTCAGAGAGGAGTTTGGGCTTCACCTGGGGAAGGTGTTCAGCTTTGTACATCTGAGTGTTCAGGAGTTTCTGGCTGCTTTATACACATTTCTCCGCTTTATTTTTAGAAAGACAAATGTCTTAGTGGAGCAACGCACTGGACTTTTCCATTTCTTCAGCAAGTCAACCATGTCTGATTTCCTCAGGAGTGCAGTGGACAAGGCCTTACAGAGTGAGAATGGACACCTGGACCTGTTCCTCCGCTTCCTTCTGGGTCTCTCACTGGATTCCAATCAGGCTCTCTTACGAGGCTTAATGCCCAAGACAGGAAGCAGCTCTCACAGCAAACAGGAAACAGTCAGGTACATCAAGGAGAAGATCAGGGAGAATCCATCTCCAGAGAAATCCATCAATCTGTTCCACTGTCTGAATGAACTGAATGATCATTCTCTAGTGCAGGAAGTACAGACTTAACTGAACAGAGGAGGTAACAGTCGTCTCAGTGGAACCAGACTTTCTCCTGCTCAGTGGTCAGCTCTGGTGTTTGTGTTACTGAACTCAGATCAGGAGCTGGATGAGTTTGATTTGAGGAAATATGACCCATCAGAGGAATGTTTTCTGAAGCTGCTGCCAGTGGTCAAAGTGTCCAGAAAAGCTGTGTGAGTATTTTTATTTATAAATGTATTACTGCATGGTTTGTTATTTTAATGTAACACTGAACTGCACTGTTTGGATTAATGCTTATTAATAGTTACTCTAATCATCTTTAAACAAACCTCTGGTACTGTTACAGAAGATTGTTTCACTTTTTACACTAACACGTTACGTCTGCACTGAGATCTGGGCCATATGGACAAAACCTTACATCACCATTTATTACCTTTTCTCTAAAACTGATGAAAATGATCTCTACAAAATAACTGCATGTATTCATGACTGCTTTTTGATCATTTTGTGAACTAATCACCATGGGAACAATATGAATACAACATGTGACATTGTGTGTGTGTGTGAGAGAGAGAGAGAGAGAGAGAGAGTTAAAGGTACAGGAGCAGTCTGGCTGTGCAGCTACAGTACATATTAAATTATTTTAGACATATTAAAGCTCACACATCTGATGTTATTTTTATTTATGCTATGCTAACAGAAAGAATAAGTTAATATTACCTGTCTTACATTTTATTGTCTGTTTCTGTTCTGTTTCACCAACGAAATATTTCCAAACAAAGCCACAGCACGTCCTGCTCCTTTTTGTTCAAACGGGAGATTTCTTATTTATTTTGTTTATTTTTTAGTTGGAGACCTTTTAACACGTACTTTCATTAAAAAATGGTGTCAAGTTTCAATTATAATAAAGCATTTGTTCAAACAAAAAACCATCTCTTTTCAGTCCTTTAAGGACCATTGCAACTGATAATAATTTATTATTATTATTATTATTATTATTATTATTATTATTATTATTATTATTATCAGTTGTAATGATCCAAAGGAATGAAAACAGAAGGGTTTTTTGTTGAACAAATGCTTTATTATAATAAAGCATTAGTTAATAATAATAATAATAATAATAATAATAATAATAGTACTGATGTGGTGTCCTGTCCTCTGATTTCTGTGTGTAAGAGAAACACACTCACATTTCTGTTACATGGTAAATTTTAGCTGGATTATGGCTGTGTTTGTGTGTTTGAGGTCAGAGTTCTGATATTTCATCATTTCTCTTCCAGGCTGTGGAGGTGTAATCTGACAGAGGAAAGCTGTAGAGTTCTGTCCTCAGTTCTCAGCTCAAACTCCTCCAGACTGAGAGAACTGGACCTGAGTCACAATAACCTGCAGGATTCAGGAGTGAAGCTGCTCTCTGCTGGACTGGAGAATTCACACTGTACACTGGAGATACAGAGGTACACACACACATACACACACACACACACACACACACACACACCAACAACAGTAATAATAATAGTAAAGGTAATAATAGTCATAATAATAATAATAATAATAATAATAATAATAATAATAATTACCAAATGTTAATATTTGAGTGAGTGATTATCTCTTTGTGTTTTTATTGTTTGATGAACATTAATGACACAGACAGCAGCAGGTTTATTAGACTGCTGTCACTTTAAGACCTAATGCACAGACTTAATATACTGTATTGTATATTATTGTACATGTATATTGTACATGTATATGTATATATTGTACAGTGTAATACTGTATATTACCCCCAACTGTTTACATTCACTTCCATCAAAGCATAATAAGCCTCTAAAGAGAACTCAGTTCAGTACTCGCGTGATGAGGCGGCTGTCTGTGCGCGTGTTTTAGGTGTGGCCGGGAGACATCGATTAATTTCTTATCTTAATTTTATGCTGACATCCCACCGTGCAAAAACATATGCAGAAATATATGAATATATATAAAAAATAAATATATATGCAGCTCACTATAATTTTCATAGCCGACTAGTTGGCGGATTAATTTTCATTTGGTTAGTAAAAAACTAATGTGTTCCATTTGAGACGATTTTACCTTTCTAAAATTCATACACTAGACCAGTGGATCTCAACCGTTTGTGAGCTTTGGACCCCTAGCATATTTCAAACAATACACTAGGACCCCCTCACTCCACAACAATTATAGGCTATATATGTTACTTTATTTTATTCATATTTAATATTAATAATAAATTTAATTTAATTTAAATGAAGAATATATATTCTGGTGTGTGTCTGTGTGTATTGGGTTGTTTTCAGTCTTATATATTTGGACAAACAGTTGTGTAAAATTTTAGTTTTTATTTGTAACACTCAGTTTGTGGATTTTACTAAATGAGAAAATGGCACTGAAAGTTTGCCCCCATACGATTAATCGGGAATAAATTAATAAATAAATAAAATTATAATCGGCTAGCTAATCGATTGTGAAAATAATCGTTAGTTGCAGCCCTAGTTTTAAACTGCGAGTAGTTTCAGTTTAATATGTTGTAGGCTCATTTATTGAGTCTGTTTACATTGAGCCTGTAACAGGATATAATAATATTGGGCTTGTTTTTGAAGCTGCAGTTGCTTATTTGTCTCGTGAGACTTGGCAACACTGAAGTATTCGTTTGTTGTATATTAGCTCCAATACTCGACAGCGGAGGTGGAGGTGGATACGGTTTTCTTTTAGTATAGGAGAGTTGCTCTCTCTCATAGCTAGCAGAAAATAAGTGCAGTTTACCACACTGACCATAGCAAAACAAACAAACAGCTGAATCAAGTTAGCTAGCTACCTATTGAGCTACGGAAATGTCTGATCTGTTTAACAGGAAAAAAGCATCTCTGTCTTCAATCCCTTCAGATCTCTGAGTTTTCACCACCTCTCAAAAGCCATGCCCATATTTATTCTCGTTTTAGCACGGGCTCTGTCGCTTTCCCTTTTTGACTGCAGGCTCTCCACAGTTCCAGGTTTCTTGGCTTTGACAACAGTTGGTTCCCCAGATGTCAGCGTGACCATGCCAAAACTCATTTCAAGGAGGTGACTTCACCGGCTACCTCCCACCTCCCCACCTCACGGAGAGAGTGGTCGACTGTAAAGCCCGCCTAACGAGAAAAGTGATAGATTAGTTAGCACAAAGATAGACCAATCAGAATGCGTGCTGTGTCTCTCTTACCACATCTGCCACTTGCTTTCTCGGTTTACTGTCGTGGAAATTTAGACAAACACCAGTAGACTCGTCCTCTCAGATGAAGTAGTTTTATTACAGAGAGATGAATACAGGAAGAAGAATGAACGCACTCGTCCAGTGTTGATGTTATTTCCCCAAGCTCCAGCTCAGTCCAGAACTCCTCCATAAGTGCCTGATGAATGTGAAAGTAGAGGACAGTGAGGTGTTGGTGGAGAAACACTGGGTTGAGGGTCAGAATAAAGAGCAGATAAAGCAGCTATGCACATACATAAAGAGCTAGCTCTTGTGCTGAGTGGCCACGCCCATTTAACTCTGATCCAACACCTCATCAACCTTTTCTCTCAACATCCTGTAAATGTTCTATAACATTAAATTTTAATTTGCACATTAAAGAGTTCTTGTGTAAATGCTCCTACACACTGTTTATGAAGAAATTAATTCGTATCCAGTGTGATAAATGAGGCCCAGTGTTTTATATGAGTAAAACATTAAAGTGTGTATGTTATATGTTGTGGATTAGCATTGTTTCTGCTGTTGAGCTTTGTTTTTCTACGTGTGTGTGTGTGTATGTGTGTGTGTGTGTGTGTGTGTGTGTGTGTGTGTGTGTGTTATGTGATTTGTATGTGTGTGTGTGTTAGATTAAGCTCCAAAGAACAATGAACTCCAACAGTTTTAGTGTCTCTGTGAAACTCAGCTTTGTGTTAATGCTGAAATATCTACATCACTTCTCACATCAGAACAAAGTACATTTATTTCTACAGCGTGTAGATCAGTGTACATTACACACACATTTACTTTAATTACATGCCAATACTAGTTTATTGTTTATACACAGTCTGTTCATTTTATATTTTTATCCTGACATTAGAACCTTGTATTCAGGTAAACACTTTATTATCCACCTGATGGAAACACCTCATTTCACAATCAGATAAATAAATCTAACACTTCATCATTTCTCTTCCAGGCTGCGGAGGTGTAATTTGACAGAGGAAAGCTGTAGAGTTCTGTCCTCAGTTCTCAGCTCAAACTCCTCCAGACTGAGAGAACTGAACCTGAGTTACAATAACCTGCAGGATTCAGGAGTGAAGCTGCTCTCTGCTGGACTGGAGAATCCACACTGTACACTGGAGACACTGAGGTACACACACACACACCAACAACAGTTATAATAATAATAATAATAATAATAATAATAATAACTTTATTCATATAGCACATTTCATACATAAAATGCAGCTCAAAGTGCTTCACAATGGAAAATAAAATAAAATGATGAATATAATATTAAAGGAAACCTATTTTAAGCCTTTTTACAAGATGTAATATAAGTCTCAGGTGTCCCCAGAATGTGTCTGTGAAGTTTCAGCCCAAAATACCCCACAGATCTTATACCCTGCTGTAAATGCCCCTTTTTGGGTGGAAGCAAAAACAGGCTGTTTTGGTGTGTGTCTCTTTAAATGCAAATGAGCTGCTGCGCCCTGCCCCCTTTCCGGAAGAGAACAGCTCCTGCTTCCGATACTACATTAGCTGTGGAATCTGCTAACAACCTTATTCACAAAGCAGCCTGGTGTAAAATGATTCAGTGAAAACCTACACAATTTTCAAAAAGACAATCACCTTACTGTATTGTGCATAATAAAGGTGTGTTTTCGGGTTAAAAATAAAAATGACGACATAACTCTGGCTCATTCGGAAAATCGATTTGCAAACATTCCCAAAATATAAAGTGCGATATTTCCATCTTCTGGATATGAAGCTGGATCACGAACAGTGGGAACTGATCCATGCTTGAGAATCAAGTTTTTATCAAATCCTGCTTTGTATTGACCCTCGTTCACAAAGCAGTCTGGTGTGAAATGATTTTAGGTATTTCAGGGGAACATTTCCTTCAAAAATAAAACTTCACTGCGTCTTCAGTGTCTCTGATGCCGGGAGTACATGAAGACTCATGTTCATTCTAAGCATGGAGAACATGGCCGATTGCATGCAGTTCACTCAGGGGAGGAGCTATGCTAATAGGGCAGAGTCCCTGGGCGGGGCTTGTTCCAACGTGATGTCACGTTAGGGCGAAAACAAAAAAGGCTCATTTTGAGACTCTGTTTATGATTTATTATGAATATAAAAAAGGAGTGGGTGGATTTTTACCATCGTAGGGTGGTTGTGTACACATTCTGCCGACACACATTTATGTTCAAACACCATTTAAAAGAGAGAGAGGTCGACTGTAAAGCCTGCCTAACGAGAAAAGTGATAGGTTAGTTAGCACAAAGAGAGACCAATCAACACCCATTTAACTCTGATCCAACACCTCATCAACCTTTTCTCTCAACATCCTGTAAATGTTCCATAACATTACATTTTAATTTGCACATTAAAGAGTTCTTGTGTAAATGCTCCTACACACTGTTTATGAAGAAATTAATTCGTATCCAGTGTGATAAATGAGGCCCAGTGTTTTATATGAGTAAAACATTCAAGTGTGTATTTTATATGGTGTGGATTAGCATTGTTTCTGCTGTTGTGCTTTGTGTGTGTTATGTGATTTGTATGTGTGTGAAAGTTAGATTAAGCTCCAAAGAACAATGAACTCCAACAGTTTTAGCGTCTCTGTGAAACTCAGCTTTTTGTTAATGTTGAAATATCTACATCACTTCTCACATCAGAACAAAGTACATTTATTTCTACAGCGTGTAGATCAGTGTACATTACACACACATTTACTTTAATAACATGCCAATACTAGTTTATTGTTTATACACAGGCTGTTCATTTTATATTTTTATCCTGACATTAGAACTTTGTATTCAGGTAAACACTTTATTTCCCACCTGATGGAAACACCTCATTTCACAATCAGATAAATAAATCTAACACTTCATCATTTCTCTTCCAGTCTGCAGGAGTGTAATCTGACAGAGGAAAGCTGTAGAGTTCTGTCCTCAGTTCTCAGCTCAAACTCCTCCAGACTGAGAGAACTGGACCTGAGTGACAATAAACTGCAGGATTCAGGAGTGAAGCTGCTCTCTGCTGGACTGGAGAATCCACACTGTACACTGGAGACACTGAGGTACACACACACACACACACACACACACACACACACACACACACCAACAACAGTAATAATATTAATAATAATAATAATAATAATAATAACTTATATAGCACATTTCATACATAAAATGCAGCTCAAAGTGCTCCACAATGGAAAATAAAATAAAATGACAAATATAATATTAAAGGAGACCTATTTTAAGCCTTTTTACAAGATGTAATATAAGTCTCAGATGTCCCCAGAATGTGTCTGTGAAGTTTCAGCCCAAAATACCCAACAGATCTCATACCCTGCTGTAAAGGCCCCTTTTTGGGTGGAAGCAAAAACAGGCTGTTTTGGTGTGTGTCTCTTTAAATGCAAATGAGTTGCTGCGCCTCACCCCCCTTTCCCCCTTTCCCCTCTTTACGCCTACTGGTCTCTCGATCACTCTAAAAAAAAATCGATTTCCGGGATATTGTATATAATTTTCGGCCGTCAGTGAGCCGCTATCAGTGTACGGGAGACACCCTGAACTTCCGGGAGAGGTGGATAACTGTTTATGATGTTATTTATTTTTTATCTTTCTTTTCATGTTACACATGATGCGGACTCGACTGTACTCAGAAAAACTACCGAGTCCAAAATGTCCGAGTCCGTGTCAAGTTTGAGTACATATTTACTTGAGTGTGTGACAAGTCCGAATTCGTTCATAATTCGACTCGAGTACCCCGACTCCAATATAATTCACCCTCCCACAAATACTGCAGGTTATAACACAAAAACATGCATAACATACTGTTAGATTTACGGGAAATCTCCGATTAGGTCCGTCAGTCCCCCGCCATGCCTTCTTCAGCCTTTATCTTCTACGTTTAACTCTTAATTCTGGGCTATGTGTGGTTTTTCCGCCGAGCGTTCGGGTACCCGGAGAGTCCCAATGAACACACACTGACACATATGCTGTTCACAGAGAGTTCTCAGTTTATCATTGCAAAACAGGAGTTATTTATACACGGAGATAAGAAGCAGTGCGTGGAAGTTTCAACTAGTGCAGGTACCAGACAAATTTAGACAAAACACACAGCACATAGTGATAATACAAAATAAGTCATGTGTCATGCTGACACAAAAATACATGTGTCAGGTATAATACAGGATAGCAGTTTGATCAGCTTATTCAAAGAAGTAATTAAGTGAAAACATTCATCATAGGTATTTGAGAATTCTCTTCACATACTCATATACACTAATAGTAGTTACGGTTCTAATGTAATCTCCTTTTCCATCTTTCCAGTCATTATTCTGCTGGCAGGTGATCAGAGATGAGTGGATAGTGCCTGTCCTCTCTATAAGCTTTGTTGCCATTTATGATTTTTTATTAAATATATTCTGTTTTTGTGTTTTAAATAGAGCTGCAACAACTAATCGATAAAATCAATCATAATCGATTATGAAAATCATTGTCAATGAATCGTATTGATTAGTTGGTCTGCGCGTGGTACATTTACTCATTATGTTACTTCTGTTCCCAAAACACACTTCGGAGAGTAAATACTAAAGTTGTGTCCCAAATGACGTACTATACACTTACACTATGCACTATGTACTCTACCGTCGAGTGCAATGTTTCCGCGGACCCCTAGTGGTCAGTGGTGTAATTGCAGGGGGTCGGTAGGAAAGTTTTAAAAATGTCTAAATAATATTATAGAATTTTTTGTTCAATGTATCAAAATATATTCAAACGAGATGTTTTTAAAATTAATCAATTTGGTTATTCGTGTGCATTCACAGATATCACGTTAGCTGAGCTGACTGAGTTCATTGATGGATTTATTTTAAATTTATTTACAAATGAAATGATAATTTGCAAAAACCTGTGAGTGGTAGACAAGTTCAAGTGTCGCAGTGATGGATACAATAAACTAAAGATAATTCAGAGAGTCAAATGTCACACCAGCAATAAAATGTAATTGAACCTGGTATTTGAACCAATCCCTGGGGAATGACAGGTTCTACCAATCAACCAGGGATTGCTAGGACTGTAGAATTCAGTGCTTTTTGTGCATCCATAACATGTAATGCATAAATACTATATATACAGTGGCAAGAAAAAGTATGTGAACCTTTTGGAATTTCATGGTTTTCTGCATAAATCTGTCATAAAATGTGATCTGATCTTCATCTAAGTCAAGGGTATTGACAAATATAATGTGTCTAAAATAATAACACAAAAAAAATTGATATTTCATGTCTTTATTGAGAACAACCAAAAAAATCTCATAGTGCTTGTAGAAAAAATATGTGAACCCTTGAGTTAATGACCTCAAAAACGCTAATTGGAGTCAGGTTTTAGCACACCTGGAGTCTCATTAAGAAAATGAGTTTGGAGGTGTGGACTACAGCTACTTTGACTGATAAAAACCCCTCAAACTTTTTGAGTTTGCTCTACACAAGAAGCACATGCTTATGTGAGCCATGCCTCACCAAAAAGAGCTTTCAGAGGATCTACGATTAAGAATTGTTGATTTACATAAAGCTGGCAAGGTTGCAAAGTGATTTCAAAGAATTTAGAAATTCACCAGTCTACAGTTTGGCAAACATTCTACAAATGGAGACACTTTGGGACTGTTGCTACTCTACCAAGAAGTGGGCACCCAGTCAAAATGACACCAAGAGCACAACGAAGACTCATCAATGAGGTAAAGAAACAACCCCGAATGACAGCCAAAGATTTGAAGGCACCATTGGAACTGGCTAACATCTCTGTTCATGAGTCTACAATACATAAAACACTGAACAAGCAGGGTATCTATGGCAGGACACCACGAAGGAAGCCACTGCTTACTAAAAAGAACATTGCTGCACGCCTGAAGTTTGCAAAAGAGCACATTGACACTCCACAGCGGTACTGGTAAAATGTTTTGTGGACTGATGAAACTAAGATTGAACTATTTGGAAAAATCACACAGCACTACATCTGGCGTAGAAAGGGCACGGCATATCATCATGAAAACATCATCCCAACCGTAAAGTATGGTGGAGGAAACATCATGATTTGGGCCTGCTTTGCTGCATCAGGCCCTGGCCAGCTTGCAATCATTGAGGGGAAGATGAATTCCCAAGTATATCAGACAACTCTTCAGGATAATGTGAGAATGTCTGTACTTCAGCTGAAACTGTGTAGAAGTTGGGTGATGCAACAGGACAACGACCCAAAACACCGGAGCAAGTCCACAACAGAATGGCTTCAGAAAAACAAAATCCGCCTTTTGGAGTGGCCAAGTCAGAGCCCAGACCTCAACCCAACAGAGATGCTATGGAATGACTTGAAGAGAGCTATACACATGAGACGTCCAAAGAATATGACGGAGCTAAAGCAGTTCTGCCAGAAAGAATGGGCTAAAATTCCTCCTGAACGATGTGCAGGTCTGATCCACAGCTACAGGATGTGCCTGGTTGAGGTTATTGCTGTCAAGGGGGGGTGAACCAGTTATTAATTCTAAGGGTTCACTTACTTTTTCCACTGCCATTTTGAATGTGAGTGTGTTCAATAAAGACATGAGGGATCATAATATATTTTGTGTTATTATTTTAGACACATTATATTTAATACCCTTGACTTAGATGAAGATCAGATCACATTTTATGACAAATTTATTCAGAAAACCATGAAATTCCAAAAGGTTCACATACTTTTTCTTGCCACTGTAAATATATATGTACTCACTTTTGTTTCCAGCGGTTTATACATTAATGGCTGTGTGTTGAGTTATTTTGAGGGGACAGCAAATTTGCACTGTTACACAAGCTGTACACTCACTACTTTACATTGTAGCAAAGTGTCATTTCTTCAGTGTTGTCTCATGAAAAGATATAATCAAATATTTACAAAAATGTGAGGGGTGTACTCACTTTTGTGAGATACTGTATATGTATAAAATATTAGGGCTGCCACTAACGATTATTTTCATAATCCATTAGTTGGCCGAATATTTTTCAGATTAATCGGATGGGGGCAAACTTTCAGGTCAGTAAAAAACTAATGTTTTCCATTTGAGACGATTTTACCTTTCTAAAATTCATACACTAGACCAGTGGATCTCAACCTTTTGTGCGCTTTGGACCCCTAGTATATTTCGAACAATCCACAAGACCCCCTCACTCCACAACAATTATAGGCTATTATATTTAGCAATCATTTCTATATATGTTACTTTATTTTATTCATATTTATTATTAATAATAAATCAAATTTAATTTAAATGAATAATATATATTTTGGTTTGTGTCTGTGTGTATTGGGTTCTTTTCAGTCTTATATATTTGGACAAACAGTTGTGTAAAATTTTAGTTTTTATTTGTAACACTCAGTTTGTGGATTACATTTTAAATAAAAGAAAAAATGGCACTGAAAGTTCACCCGCATACGATTAAACGGTTATCAGTAATAAATAAAAAAATAATCGGCCAACTAATCGATTGTGAAAATAATCGTTAGTTGCAGCCCTAGTTTTAAAATGCGAGTGGTTTCAGTTTAATATGTTGTAGGCTCATTTATTGAGTCTGTTTACATTGAGCCTGTAACAGGATATAATAATATTGGGCTTGTTTATGAAGCTGCAGTTGCTTATTTGTCTCGTGGGATTTGGCAACACTGAGGTATTCGTGTGTTGTATATTAGCTCCAATACTCGACAGCGGAGGTGGAGGTGGATACGGTTTTCTTGAAGTAGAGGAGAGTTGCTCTCTCTCATAGCTAGCAGAAAATAAGTGCAGGTTACCACACTGACCATAGCAAAACAAACAAACAGCTGAATCAAGTTAGCTAGCTACCTATTGAGCTACTGAAATGTCTGACCTGTTTAAAAGGAAAAAAGCAACTCTGTCTTCAATCCCTTCAGATCTCTGAGTTTTCGCCACCTCTCAAAAGCCACGCCCATATTTATTCTCGTTTTAGCATGGGCTCTGTCGCTTTCCCTTTTTGACTGCAGGCTCTCCACAGTTCCAGGTTTCTTGGCTTTGACAACAGTTGGTTCCTCAGATGTCAACGTAACCATGCCATAACTCATTTCAAGGAGGTGACTTCACCGGCTACCTCCCACCTCCCCACCTCACGGAGAGAGAGTGGTCGACTGTAAAGCCCGCCTAACGAAAAAGTGATAGATTAGTTAGCACAAAGAGAGACCAATCAGAATGTGTGCGGTGTCTCTCTTACCACATCTGCCACTTTCTTTCTCAGTTTACTGTCGTGGAAATTAGACAAACACCAGTAAACTCGTCCTCTCAGATGAAGTAGTTTTATTACAGAGAGATGAATACAGGAAGAAGAATGAGCGCACTTGTCCAGTGTTGATACTATTTCCCCAAGCTCCAGCTCAGTCCAGAACTCCTCTATAAGTGCCTGATGAATGTGAAAGTAGAGGACAGTGAGGTGTTGGTGGAGAAACACTGGGTTGAGGGTAGAATAAAGAGCAGATAAAGCAGCTATGCACATACATAAAGAGCTAGCTCTTGTGCTGAGTGGCCACGCCCATTTAACTCATCAACCTTTTCTCTCAACATCCTGTAAATGTTCCATAACATTACATTTTAATTTGCACATTAAAGAGTTCTTGTGTAAATGCTCCTACACACTGTTTATGAAGAAATTAATTCGTATCCAGTGTGATAAATGAGGCCCAGTGTTTTATATGAGTAAAACATTCAAGTGTGTATTTTATATGGTGTGGATTAGCATTGTTTCTGCTGTTGAGCTTTGATTTTCTGTTCTGTTTTTTTGTTTTTCTGTGTGTGTGTGTGTGTGTGTGTTATGTGATTTGTATGTGTGTGAAAGTTAGATTAAGCTCCAAAGAACAATGAACTCCAACAGTTTTAGCGTCTCTGTGAAACTCAGCTTTGTGTTAATGCTGAAATGTCTACATCACTTCTCACATCAGAACAAAGTACATTTATTTCTACAGCATGTAGATCAGTGTACATTACACACACATTTACTTTAATAACATGCCAATACTAGTTTATTGTTTATACACGGGCTGTTCATTTTATATTTTTATCCTGACATTAGAACCTTGTATTCAGGTAAACACTTTATTTCCCACCTGATGGAAACACCTTATTTCACAATCAGATAAATAAATCTAACACTTCATCATTTCTCTTCCAGTCTGTGTTGGTGTAATCTGACAGAGGAAAGCTGTAGAGTTCTGTCCTCAGTTCTCAGCTCAAACTCCTCCAGACTGAGAGAACTGAACCTGAGTAACAATAAACTGCAGGATTCAGGAGTGAAGCTGCTCTCTGCTGGACTGGAGAATCCACACTGTACACTGGAGATACTGAGGTACACACACACACACACACACAAACACACATACACTCACACACACATAGCAGAGTTTTAATAAACACAGCTGCATCCAGTTTCCATCTGTGGTGATTGTCATTGTTGTGTGTGTGAGATGGAGAGTAAATGTTCTGCATGTAAAGATTTTGTGTAGTTGATGTTTTCATAGCTAAAACTGAGTGTGTTAAGTGTGAGAAGGTTTTTGTTTTGCAGCATGTATAACTGCAGTATTACAGATGAAGGTTGTGCTGCTCTGGCTTCAGCTCTGAGGTCAAACTCATCACACCTGAGAGAACTGGATCTGAACTGTAATAATCCAGGAGAATCAGGAGTGAAGCGGCTCTCTGATCTACTGAAAGATCCACACTGTAAACTGGAGACATTATAGTGAGTTACTGACTTACTGTCTCTTTACTCTACTCTACTGTATCATACTGAATAATGTGTGTGTGTGTGTGTGTGTCTCTGTGTCTCTGTGTGTGTGTGTGTGTGTGTCTGTTGGTGTTTATGCTGATGTGTGTTTACACTGCTGCTCTTCTGTCTTTCAGCATTAAGAATAATAAACTCACCAGGACAGGCGTATGACAGGAGTCTCACCTCAAACCTCTTCTCCAGGATAAAGCAGTTTTGGTGAAGAGTTAGAACCCGTCCCACATTTTCAGCAGTTTGGGAGCTGAATCATTAACTTAAAGGGACAGAGCAGATACAAAGTCAAGAACAGGCAGAAGGTCGTACACATGAGAAATTAACACACGTAAAGAAATATCTGCTGTAACACCAAAAGTATTTGACCTCCATTTATACCAGTTCCTGAAGGTACTTGGAGACTTTGGTCATTCACTGTAGGACCAATTGTCCTGACTCAGTAGCAGTACTACCCCCTGGCACTTTAGTGTATTGTAAGAATCATTTTCATGGTTGCTGTAAGATTCAGGATGTATGGCACTCCACTGGGTTTGAGATTGTGGACTTCATTGGTGAAGTGGGAGCACTGTATAAGATCAGACCACATGGAGAAGATGGACCCATTAAAACTGTCCATTGCTCAGAACTTAAGTCTGTTCTTACCTGGCAACAATATGCCAGGTGAACCAATGGTCTACTGGCCCTTTCCAGCCCCAGGAGTGAGTCGAGCCAGAAGGACCTAGAATTGGAGATTATTCACAAGTGGCCATAGTCCACACGAGAACGGGTGTAAGGAACTCTGAGGGTCAAGTCCAAGTTGATTCTAGTTCTCAGCCCTCAGTGCTTCAGTCTAGTCCAACATGGGTACAAAATGATTACTCTCTTATGAGTATAGGTTCATCTTTAGCGTCTCAACCCCAGGTGACCACACGAGAGCAAGAGTTGAATTTAGAAACTTCTCTAGATCTTCATATAGCTCAGTCCCTTGATCAGTCAGGAATGGGTTTAGTTTCTAGGACATCTTTTAGGCGTTCTACTCATGGGACTCTCAGTGTTCACCGGGATGGTGACCATTAAAGGTAGGGGTGAATTTGGAAAAGTTGGTTGAAGGCGCTTTTGCTCATGCCCACTAGAGGGTGCACTGATTCTTTATACACATCACTTCCTGTCTATAGAACCATGTCCAGTGGTTGAATCCGTTGCTACACTGTGATTGTTGGTTGCTGGAAGAACAAGTTCTGTTGACGGCAAATGTGTGTTATAAATGTGCCAATGCCATTTATACCTAAACTGGACAGGCTATTATTTTGGGGGCTTGGTAGCGTGTGGTCATAATATGTCTGCATCGCATTGATTGTGTGTAGGTGTGAAGATGAAAAAAAAAACAATACAATCAAACCCATATGTACTTGTTGAATATCCAATTATACATTTAGTCCCCCTTTGCTGTTATAATAACCTCCACTCTTCTAGGTAATCTTTCCACTTTATTTTGGAGCATGGCCTTTGGGATGGCATGGCCTCCTGAAGACGAGATTAAAAGGGGAAATCCCTCAAAACAAACAACAACTGAAAGAAGCTGTGGTAAAAGCCTGGAAAAGCACCACAAAAGAAGTGTGTAACAATTTGGTGATGTCAGTGGATCAGCGCTTGATTATTTAGTGCAAGGAAGGGATATGCAACCAAATAGTGTTATTTACTTTGATTTCCTTGAAGACTATCGGTTCCAATATTTTTGCTCATCTCAAAATGTTCCAAGTTGTTTAACACATCTTGATGTATATATCATGAAAATAAAGCTTCAATTTTGATCTATTGTCTCATTCATCTTTTGAACTCAAACCCAAATGTCTTCAGTGTATAGCAAAAACAAAAGAATTCCAATACTTTTGAAGAGGACTGCATGTATGGCAAGGTGGACTGAAGACAGGTGGTACTGAGGGCCACTGATTATGATTAAGACAGTGCTCTCTGCCTCCCTCTAGTGATGCAACAAGTCAGTTGTCTACTTACACCACAATCCATTACAAAACAACAGACTGTCATTCCTATTTGGTGTTCAAATCTTCACAAGGAAATGTGCAATGACTTTTTACAACTATGGATTCACCACAAGAACATCATAGAGCTCCCAATATGCTTCACGGCCTACAGACATGGCCGCCATGAAATACACTTCCCAGAACACACACAGTTAAACACAGTTGTGCAGTTAAAATCCCCACCCAAAATTAAAATATCGGCAGTGTTGCAGTCAGCAATGACATTGTCTAGTTTATTTAAGAAACTCATTGTCTCCACTGCACTGGTGGGAGCATACACACAAATAAAAACAAAACTCTCATTCTCATAAATACTTTTAAAAGCCTCCCATTTAAAACCTCATCTACTGTATAAGAACTGGGAATAAAATTGCGAGCAAACAGTAAGGCAACCCCACCACTAATTGATGTATTGTGACTTAAAATTGCCAGCCCACCCCACTCCTTCATCCAGTTAGTAGCATTGCTGTCATTACTATGTGTTTCTTGTAACATAGCTACATCAATACGCTTCTGCTTTAATAACTCATACAACTTTACACGCTTTTCATGTTCTTTTGCCCCATTAACGTTTACACTTGCAATATGAATCCCAGTCATAAGAACAAAGTGTAGATAAAACAAGCAGATGCTAGAACCCATTCTAATATAAAACACACCAAACATTCTACTGGTCATCATCAGAAGTTTCTTTGCTTACTTTAGTAATCAATTTCTTCAGTCGAAAGATTTCTGTGTCAATAAAAGCTCCTTCCCTTCTAAAATGTTTGACATCATGAATAAACTGCTCTAGATCTGGGAAATAGTTTTCCAGCACAATGTTCTTTTGCCACTTGGTGCTTCTTAAGAACTCTTTAATGTCCTCAGCACGGTATACAACTTCTCACTGTTCTTCCTGAGAGCCAAAGTTAAAAACAGAATCTGACATGTAATCATCGCTGTCTGTTTCTTTTTCATCTATTTTAGTGTCTTTTTTGGCCTGTTTGCTCCCTTGTCCCTTACCTCGTTTTTTTCCGCTTATTCTGTACTTTAAACATGGGTTCGTCCTCCATCTCCATGTCTCCCCCATCCCCCGGCGTAGTGACTGGTGCTTCTGAGCGACTGCTCTGCACCCCTGTACCTGCCTCTGCCAGCGCAGGTATCTCCACCACTGAGCAGAATCCACTGTGCCTTTATCGGTCAAGCAAGGATTCTCCAGTTCGGCCAAGCAAGGCCTCTCCGGAGCCAGTTCAGGCAAGCAGGGCCTCTCTGGCAATTACTTCGTTATGGGCTAGATCACGTATCTTTCGATAAGCACCACCGTGTTTACCACGAGCTATAGACACATTTAGATCCAGGCAGTCATCAGCCCGCATGTTAGAATTGCTTTGCATAATGTTCTCAATCTGGTTTGTGAACACGTACACATCGTAATCGTTGTCAGGTGACAAGACAGCGTTAACATCAGAGAGTAGACTAGGGCCTCTCAAGGTAATGTTGATTAAACCCCCATCACCGGCCAGCAGTCTGGAAAACGACACTATTTCAGACATGATATCATGTGGAAATATAGTGTACGCAGCCAGGTCTGGAGCAGTTATCACACACATATTTATACAACGCCGTATCTCCAAACTATTAAATCTGAGTCTCTGTACCACCGTATAACCACCGACATCTCCACCCTCTCTTAAATAGATTCAGTAGACGATTCGGATAACCTAAAATTTTGCTCTGAAGGTTTAAACGATCGACACGATTCGCTGTCTGACCCCCACCCCACCTGTTGTGAATTTGAATCATGGTCTAACGACGAAGTTGGAATTGATTCTGCTTGATTGTCAGCCATTGATCTAGCCATGTTTAATAATTCCAATAACGTATCAGTGGTAGACTCAGATCTATTCTGATCCTCCATTGTCCGAATTAAATACTGTAATGTCTCTGTTTTACCGCTCTGTTCAAAGGAACAAAAACCGTCGTGGTCGCATTTTCTAGATTTAATTACTGCTCCCTGATTACAAACTGTTTCACCACAACGCTTTGACATTTTTAAAAGATTTATTTATTTAAACAAAACTAATTTAAAAAATCACACACAGTAAATGTAATAAGTTAACTAGTCAAATGTTTTTTAAAAAAAGAGTTAAAAGAGTGTTTATTTTTCGCTGTTGTTCCATTTTAATGTGTTAATACATTGATGATTCAAGTGAGTATAACGCTGATCAGTCATCTAATAGGATGGTCTGAATCCTGCACTCTGGGATCGATTGCTTTAGTCTCCGCCCACATACCTGGAGGAAAAGCGGTAATTTTCCACTCGAGTAAAGCGCTCGTGGGAGAAACACCGACCGTCATGATTGTGACTTATTTCTTCTCTATATAGGTATGTTGTGCATGTTTTACTCAACTGTTTTATCTGTGTTAACTTGCTGACATTTTGAGACGTACTTATATTTTGTTTCTGATAGTTTTTGAGTAGAGATAAGTAAGTTTTGTCGTTTGTATGTTTGCGCGCATGTGCGCGTCCTCGCCTTGTACGGAAAACCAGAAAAGCGCTAGCTTGTGTTTAGCCGTAATTTGGACATGAAAGTCGTATTTTTATGTGTACTTTTATTTAAATAATGTTTAATGCACTTTAGGTTCACTGTTTGTTTGTGTGTATTGTTGTATTTTTGACATTTGATTCGAGTAAAGCTCTCGTGGAAGTAACACCGACCGTCATGTTTGTGACTTATTTCTCCTCTATATAGATAGGGGGACAACATAAACAGATAGGAATCAGTAATTACTACAAGTAAACACACATATGTATAAAAACCGTATTGTACAACTCACCCGAGTTTGGTGTTTTTAACTAATTGTACAATCTGCTGTAACAACTCCGTCGTCAGATATTGGTCATGGCCAACGCGGGGAATCTCCCCAGCAAGGAGCCTCTGGGTAGCTATATGTTTATGCATGATGGTGTGTTGTTGTAAAGTATCCGTTACAGATTGATTTATAAAAACGATGTTTCTTCTCAAGGCTGTCCAGACGCTCTCTGAATACAGCAAAATACAGCAAATTTTATTCTTTCTAGGCTTCGTTGACACAAGCCGTTCACTAGAACCGGCAACATGATTTTTGAACACGGGTGTGTCGATCCATGAGCAGTAAACAAACAAACACAAAGAAACATAAAACCACATTTAAACATAACCGTCAAATATCTAATTATCACAACACTTACTGAGCATGGAGTTATTCGACCTGACTCGCCGAGCCGCACCGCCTGAGTTCGATCCTTTGTGTAAAATAAAAAGTATAGGCTAATCATTCTACACATACACAACACATAGGCACATAGGCACAAATACTTATAAAATAACACATGTACGTACCGCTTGCCTTATTCAGAAACTTGATTTCATCTACGATGTCCGGAATAGACATGATGTCAGCATCACCTGTAGCGTTTGATACCTGTTTAACTATTACAACAGACCCATAAATTTGTTTATAAATAAACATTCTTAATAATGCATAATAATAATAATAATAATAATAATAAAACACTTACTGTTACGATAGACAGCCATCTCCTATTTGAAGGATTCCTCAAAATAAAAACAAAACTTTAGCGGTGAGCTAAAATGGGAACCTGCCGGTTCGTCTAAATTACGCAGCGCAAACACTGGTACACAGCCGAGATCTTAGAAACTTCTGCGTAACTGACTCCGCTTTTCAACACAGTGCTTACCTATTTGTGGGGGTTTCATAAAGCCATTAACACCCCAAGACACTAACTCATTATCATAAACAACCTGATAGGATTACATCACGACCCCTGGTCATAAAATAAGTGCCTCCCCCACAACACTCTTGGTCAGGAAAAACACAAAGAGTCTCAAAGTAGGTTTACCTACAAACTGTCGGTCAGGAAAACACAAAGATCATAAATTAGGTGCACATGCAGAACTGACTTGTAGAGTCATAAATTAGATGCACATAGCCTACAGAAACTGTCTGCTGATGAAACATGTGTATGGGTGTGGGTTTAGAGAGTGAGAGAAAGGTGTGTCTGAAACACGTGTGTATGGGCGGGGTTTAGAGAGGGAGAGAGGTGATTCGGTTTTAATATCATTACTGTGTTACCCCAGCGTATGGAAGACATCTCGCGAAAACTTTTCTAGTTTAAACAATACGGGCGATTCTTTTAGCCAACACTGACATTTTTACCTCAAAAGGATCTTTGTTTAGAAGTCATGTAATATGCACGATTCTTTTTAAACAGCTTTTTAATCTTTTTTACCTCCTAAAGGTTTATGTTTGAAAGACACGTAATACGCATGATTCTTTTAAACAGGTTCTTTAAAAAAAAATGCTTTACCTCCTAAACTTTTTATTCAAAGGAAAACCGGGCTCCCTAAAAAGTAATCAAAATTTGTTTTCATTTATTTCTCAAACAAATATTCTACTTATATATGTACACATTCAAACATCATGCTTTTTCTGACAATGTGGTTACACAAACGAAATACCCTCACACAGTAACACAAACTGTCATAAATGTCATAAATTAGGTTACCTACCGAAATGGTGGTCATATTGACTAGAATGCGATCGTATAGAAAGGATGGGACCATTGGCTAGCCAGCACAAGGTCTCCTATGTAGGTAGTCACCATAGTCTGAATGTAGGTTTACTTCCCAGACTCAGGTCTCCATCAGAGGTGTTGGAAATGTGGAAAGCAACACCCACCAGCCTAGTGCAAACTGAATTTCAGGTGTAAGAAATGTGAAGTGAGAAGTACCATGTTGACTTTTCTCCATGAGGTCAACACTGGCAGCCGTGAAAAAGTGGGTACCAAAATGAAAAACTTAGATGAATGGTAACAGGGTTTTTCCTCAAGATCCTACCTTGAGTTTCCTAGATGCATGACCGGAAGCATTGTGGTGGGTTGAGGAGGGTGAACACTGGGGTGCAGCTGCCTTGTGCACAGTCTTGTAGTATTAATATTAAGAGTTTTCTGTTGATTCTAATACTGTCTCTGTCAAGCCTGCTGATGAGTTAGCTGAGGTTAAAGAAAGCCTCCATAAGAAGCAAGCTCATTTAGACATCATCTTGAAGCGCTTGGAGTTTCCTGTCCCCCAAACTATAATAGGATCACCTGTACCCCCAATTAGCTCTACCTTTAATGTTGAGACTTGTAGGTCATGGTACCATTTCCAGCCAGACGAAGACGAATATGTTTACAAATTCGAATATGGTAGATAAATATGTTTACATTGTAATCAACCTGGCCATATTGCATGGTTTTGTAAAACAGAACTTAGTACAACTCTGAGGGCAGTGGTAGGGCCTAGTTCTTCCATTCAGCCATTGGAAAACTAATACAACCCCATGACATGGCCCAAGCATCTGGTGGGGAATGTGTGGGCACTACCCTCCCAGAAGAACCCTGGCTTATTGGAAGATGCCCAGCAGTAGAGATTAGTGTCATTGGAGTGACTGTGGCATGTTTGCTGAATACAGGATCTATGGTCACCACTGTTACTTTTTTCGAGCAGCAATTACAACTTTCAATTTCAGACGCAGCCTTGCCATTGGCTTAAACGTAAAGCCTCCAATGGCCTTGATATTCCTTGGAGTATTTGGAAACTACTATAAGCATTCTGGGGAAGACACTGCCCAAGAGGGGTATTCTGGTAGTGAAACACTCAACTGATCCTACTGTCCAGTCTAGAAGAAAACAGGTTCAGTGCTTACTTGGAATGAATGCCATTAGTAGATTAGTAGAAATAAAAAACAAAAACATGTATATTTGTTGTTGCTATGGTTTTACTAATAAAAATAATTAATAGCTAATATGGAACAAATATATTTCTTAATACTGTAAAACATGGCCTTTATATTTGTCCATTACTGATTATATTACAAAGATCCAACTAAACCTGTTTATATTTGTATTATAATTCTATTGTATTTAAAATGAATAAAGATCTGACACCTTGTCTTTTTTTTGTGTGCTTCATAATCTAAATCATAGAGCACATATTCATGCAATAGTGAAAGAATCCACCTTTGTGCAGTCATATATTAACTGATTAATAACAGTAATTAATATGACACAATGTTTCTAAGTAGCAGAGTCTTTGCATACTCCCATATATGAAGTAGTGTTCTTCTAAAGTGTTCAGATTTATTTGGAGAAACAGACCAAGCTCACTTTAAATTATTGGTATGCCACTTAAATTTTTGAAAATTTGGAAAGTGTTATGCTTACTTATGTTTTGGAACACTGTCAGTAACAACAGAGAACCCTGGATTGTGATCCAATCACTATCGTCCGTACTATGCAAGCTGGTGTCACGTACTGTCTTTCCTGTGGTGAAATTTTGAGGCTTTGTTGGGAAACTTTCTATTCTCTATTCCCTCAGATATGTATAAGTATGTTTAGGTTATAGTTTGATTTCTGTCTCATGAACTTTTCTAGACCTGTCTGTTGTGTACGTGCCAGTTAAAATGTCACCATAGGAAATTCCTCTTTTCTGTGTTAGGCGAACCATACCATCAGACCATGTATGTTCAAGAAAGCTGTACATTCTTGTATTGCCTAAGATGTTTTTCACATACGTGGCCAATCAGTTCAACTGCCATATTATTTCAACATCAGTACGCCTATGCATGGCTATTTTGCCTATATAAACCTCTGTGAATCTGCAATAAACCAGATGTTTATAAACCTGCTCTGGTTGCCAGTGTGTTCATTTAGACTCTCCGGCGCCGTATATGCTCTGTGATAATCCACATGCGCTAGTTTTTTAAAAAAAAATGAAGCAGAGGCTGAAAAGGCTGACGGCGGGAAGAGGGATTGAATTTGCTAAATCCCTACAGGCTTGTTATCTTGATTGCGTAAAAGAGCTCTGGAGTGGGACTCTCATCTGTGCGTTAGAGTCTGTATGGCACTCTGATCCAGTTCTGAGTGTTATGAAGTTGTTACATAAATACATATATTTGTTACATAAATACTAACACTTGTATTAAATTCACGTGACTGCATGTTCTCTCTCTAAACAATTTCCCCATAAACTATGCATGTATACACTGAACAACAGCCTCAACATTAGCTACAGGGTCATCAGCATCCCAGATGTTAAACCCATTAATCCCAGAACATCTCCTGGTGGTGGGGAAGCATTCATCTTGCTCAGCTAGACAAGGGATCCCCTCTAATGTCTCTCATCCTTGTCTTCCAATCCATACATCTATCACAAGCTATAACTTACCTGTATATCATAATGCCCTGACGCAGCCATATGAGACATAATGATACTGAGGAGCTACTCAGTGCACTACTGGTATCGTGTCGCACACAGTGTCCTATGGCTTATCATCTTCAGTTCAAGCCTTCCCCAAATATCGCCCAAGTTGCCTATTCTTTCTTTCTGCTTACTTTTTAAACTTCATTTTTAACCCTAGCCAGAAGCTCCCCTTCTCAGCTGCTTAACATATATTACCAAATGCAAACATTCTAGTCTGGAAAATTTGGAAACTGAATGCCCCTACACTGAAAATGTTAAACATGGTTGAAAATGATACATTTTGACTCGCATGTCAGTATGCTGGTCCACAATCCTCTATTGTTATGCATCTGTGTCTTCACAAACAGGATGTTTCATAGTCAGCCTGAGAGTCTGGAGTAAACAGCAACAAGCCTCAATTTAATATGGAACCCATTTATAGAAAACATACATTAGTTACACCTTGATGAACTGTCAAGCTATACATCACATAACAATTACAATTCAGACAAACCAAAAGCAATATGCTGCTTTCAGTGATGACATTTCATGGTTATGTACCTATACAGTATCTCACAAAAGTGAGTACACCCCTCACATTTTTGTAAATATTTGATTATATCTTTTCATGTGACAACACTGAAGAAATGACACTTTGCTACAATGTAAAGTAGTGAGTGTACAGCTTGTGTAACAGTGTAAATTTGCTGTCCCCTCAAAATAACTCAACACACAGCCATTAATGTCTAAACCTCTGGCAACAAAAGTGAGTACACCCCTAAGTGAAAATGTCCAAATTGGGCCCAAAGTGTTAATATTTTGTGTGGCCACCATTATTTTCCAGCACTGCCTTAACCCTCTTGGGCATGGAGTTCACCAGAGCTTCACAGGTTGCCACTGGAGTCCTCTTCCACTCCTCCATGATGACATCACGGAGCTGGTGGATGTTAGAGACCTTGTGCTCCTCCACCTTCTGTTTGAGGATGCCCCACAGATGCTCAACCTTACAGGTTCATCTGCATTATGTTGTGCTCCATTTCATTGAGCAAACTGAGGTTGAAGTGGCACCATCCTTGTGGTTAGAGTGGATCGATTGGGTAGGATTTAGTCCATATATGACATTTATAAAACATAAATGATAAACAAGGTCAACTACATACATATAAAAATTAAGCAAGCATTCTTGCTTCTGTCTAACAGGAATTATTTTGCTACTGGCCTAATTCAAATGTTGGGAACATGGTAATAAAATGTGCCCGCCCAGACAAACAGCTATGGGCAAAATATGCAGTCAGAGTATTTTCTGACACAGGTAAAGTACGCAAAAATAATACCAAGGTTCTTTTTAAGAACAAATACTGGCAACCTTTCCTAAAATATAAATTGTTTATATAATCTATATTAAGCAAAAGTTGTGCTATTTTGAGAACAGACAGTTCTCTCATGTTGCGGACTCTGATGGAAACAAAGTACGAAAGATCATCCCACCAACACGATTTAGAGGTATTTTATCTGTTCTGACACTGTAAATAACATAAGATTCTTTGTATTGAAAGAGAATTTCGGTTTTAACTTTGTTTCTTGCAGAAGAAGAATTCCAGCCCAGCAAGCCCAGAAGTGCACAACAGACACAACACTGTAAGTACACATATAAAACTAATGAAGTTGGAAAAATCAAGGAAAGCCAAAATGCATGTTGTCTACATATTTTCTTTAAATGCTCATTTTGATTTACAGTTCAAGAGGAAAATGAATCATCACAAGGTGAAATCATTATCATGTCACTGTCATCGCATTCATTGTGAAATATGAGGTTAAACAGTGGGAATAAATTATTTAGAACAGAGCCATTTTGCATCTGTTTCTAATTGATATCAAAAACTTCTTTCTTGCTCTATTGCTTTTGGCCCTGAAGATGAGATTTCCAGTTTGAGAGCAAAGAAATCAAATAAATGGTCACGATCAACAGCAACGGCACCTGAGTGTAAGTAACGTGTTAAAAAAAAAGATTCAACTGTTGAATATTTGATTATTTGAAAATGTTAGATGATAATCTAAAGAGTACAGAGAAGCCCCTTTCTATGTTGTACACAAATGACCAAATTTAGGAAGGCCTACACATTTAGAAACGTCAACAAAAAACAACAACAACAAAACTTTCAAAGTCCCTGTGTAATGCTTTGTTTTTGATTTTTCAGCTGAGGAGCCTGATGAAGGTAAGGTCACTATGATTTACTTTCATATGTTTATTCTATTCTGATTTTTCTACTCGCTGTTTTTTTTCTGAGTTAGATGAGGAACAACCTATAAGCAAAAAAAAGCTAAAAGATCTATTGTGATGTTGCCCGGGGCGCCTTGCTGTGAGTACATTTACATGTTTTCAGTCATTTAAATAGTCATACGTCCACTGAATTAAATGAATATTCCAAGTTAAACTCAGTCTATAGTATTTGTGTGTTGATTACCACAACATTTCATTTCAGTTCTCCTTTTCTGCAAAAATACAAAACTCTGCATTTCCATGAGGCACTTACAATGTTACATAAACATTATACTTGTTTTCAAAAGTATAGCCACATGATTTAAACATGTGCTTTACAGCTCTAGCATGCACAAGAGCGCAACTGTTTGACTAATAAAGGGAGTTACAGACATACATTATTTAATCTAATAATTTTGTTTGTCTTTTTTTGTGATGTGTTCACAGTTCCATCTCCTTCAACATCACAACTGCAGCCACATCAGTCAATTTCTGCCAACCAGCAGAATCAAAAAATTATTTTCTTTTTTTGATAACTACACACATGGATACAGATATTGATCTGAATCATGTTTTTGTGACTTGTTTAAGGAAGTGTGAATGATCCACAATCTCTACGAGATGGTAACTATTTAATTTAATAATAATTATCTTACAGTCAGTTTTATTAATTGGCTCCCAAACAGACTTATGTTGACTTATGGCAGTGTTCATTTTTTTCATTGCTGTAGTTAGCAATGTCATTGATGTTTCAAAACAAATTCTGGACAGAAATCTACAAGTTATTTGAGAGTTTGGAGAGGAGAATCATGCTGAAACTAGACCAAATCCAGGACAACATCACAGCAGCGGTCGGAACAATGCAGCAGTCAACGAGTCAGCCAAGCACCACTGTCTCTGATCTTACAGAGATACTAGAGGTGCCTTGTAAGACTGTGGAGGAATTAAAAGAGCTGTGTGGTAAGCTGAAAGATGCTGACTTTCAAAAGAAGATGGCATGTGACACAACACAAGCAACATTACTAGTCATTGTTAACCTGAAATAATTTTAAAACAATTTACTCTTGTGATTAATTGATTGTTGTTGTTTGTAGATTCGTTATCTGTGTCTTCAGAGTAGAGGCAGCTTGGGAGGTGGAATTAGCAGGATGCTGAAAAAATTGGAGATAACTCCTTATGGAAACATTACAGTTACAAAGGGAGAAAGGGAAAACGTAAATTTCAGCGGCTCCTAATCAATGATACTATCATACGTACAGTAAGCTTCAAAACTTGCCAAAATTATTTGGAATGCAAATAGGTTGTAAATAAGAATGTACATTGTAAATATAAAAGTTTTTATTAAAATTAATTAATTAATTTTATTAAATTTTTACTTAGATATGATTTCAATATTCAATGTTTCCTGTTTAAATTATCCCACTTTCTCTAGCAGGTCATGTTATATTGGAAACAGTTGCACCTCCAGGATTATTTTCTATGCCGTAATTACAAAATTAAAAGATTGGAGATGCCCACTTTGAAGATAAAACCAGAGTATTTACGTTTTGCAACATGTGAAAATACGCTGTTATATTTTTACTGTTTAATGTTTTACTACAGAATCATTAAAAAATCCACCATTAAATATTGTTCATTTACACACACACACACCACTGCCCCTCCCCCTCTGCCAGAACCTTTGTACTGAAGTTCGAATGTACACGGGTTGTTTTATGACTTGTTACTGTGACTATTTCCTGTAAGTGAACTCTGTGCTGATACAGGGTTTGATTTAACACACCGATGTTGGAGTGAAGTAAACGTGTGTCCTGCTGTAATCTGGAGAAGGAGACATGACCTCCAACATGAGTGTGTCTGGAGAACAGGACTTAAAGAAAGACGAGAGGTGAGTTACTTTTCCATTCACCAGCAATAAATACACACCGTCTCATGGGAACAGATCTGTATCTCTAAACACTCACTAGTTTACAGAGGAACTAAACTTTGGTGTAAGGTGTTTAATAGCAGTGAATATATCACTGATCTGATCTAAGAACAGTTTAGAGAAATCATTCACTGAGAGAAGAGTAAAACGGACTGTGTAATGTGGAGGAGAAGAGCAGCGTAGCTTGAGTCAGTGAACTCTACAAGCTTTAAGACCCAGCTGAGTCAGTTATCTGTGATTGGGACTCCTGACATCAGTGTAATTCCTGAGGTATGAGGTGTGTCTCCTGTTTGAATAAGTGTGCAGACTGTAGCTGAATTAAAAAGATGGAATTATTGGTGTTTAATGATGAACACATTGTGTAACAGTGCTGAGACAGCAGAGTATTAATTATTGCTGATATTTCTGTTCTAATTACAGAATGATGGAGGGAAAGAGATCAGACTCACCAGAACCCAGCTGTGTGTCTATGAAGAGTGACCAGTCAGTGGGTATTCTAAATAACTTCAGAGACAGAGCCAGTTCTCCTGATGTGAGGTCAGTACAGTGAGGTGTTTTACAGCAGTGTTCCACCTGATCAAACTCACTGGTCTCATTATGAAGCCCTTCATGAGCTGTATCAGGTGCTGAAGCAGTAAAACACTAAAGTGTGCAGTGCTGCAGCTCTCGGACTGGCAGTGAGGAAAACTGCTTTAAGAGTTCAGTTCAGCCTGCAATCCCTGAGCTGGAGGGTCTGTGGTGCCACACGACAACATTTACACCTGGGACATTAATGACTAGATCACTATTTTATTCATAAACATGTTAGTGTCAGTGAGGAAACACTGAAATCAGTGTATTGTGTTAAAAAGATAGTGTTAAATATCTGTCTCTGTATGTATTAGTGTGTTGTGCAGCTATGAATACATATAGTCTATATTACATCATGTGTTTTATTTGTTCACAGACCACAAAAGAAGAAATCAAACATCAGCAGAAATCAGCTGGACTCCATATTCAAGGTGTGTGTGTCTTTTTAATGTGTGTAACTTGTGTGTGAGTAGGTTGCAGGTTTTTTATTTAAGATAATGACAGTTCACAGGTTTATCGATGTGCAGCAGCATTATGGGTAATCAGACAGAATTTCAGTTGTAACTGTGGTAATAGAAAGAGACCGTTCTTCTTTTCATAAAATAAAAGCATCTCTCAGTGTGTAACATTATAATATTTAGATGTGTTCCTGTGTGTTTCTAACCAGGAGCTGGAACACAAAGTCATCACTCTGATAAAGAATGAGCTGAAGAGGTTTAGGAAGCTCCTGAGTTCAGATTACCCAGCATGCACTGAGAGGGAGATGGAGGATGAGGAGGATCTGCACAGTGTCAGAGAGGGAGCTCTGAAGATCACACTGCACGTCCTGAAGAACATGAACCATACAGATCTCGCTAACACACTGCACAACAGTAAGAGCTCTGAGTCATGGCTTTATTCCATCAGGTTCACTTTAGAGAGAGGAAATAGTTTTAGATATGAACACCTTTAGTTTGAAGTTTGAGTTTAGTATCATGTACATCTGGTGCTTTTCTGTTCTGTTCGTGGTCCAGTTTGTGATTACTCTGTAAAGTGGTCCTGTTCCTTCAATAATATTTAGTCCATGATTCAGGAATGAACAGCAGCATTTGAAAGAATTTTACATTTTATATTGTGCTCAGTGATTTTGCATTAAAACATGTTATTACTTTGTTTATTAGAGTCTGTGGCCTCTGTGTATCAGACAGAGCTGAAATCCAGCCTGAGAGAGAAGTTTAAAAGAATTAATGAAGGAATCTCACAGCATGGAAGCTCAGCACTTCTGAATGAGATCTATACAGATCTCTACATCACAGAGGGTTGGAGTGGAGACGTCAATAATGAACATGAGGTGAGACAAATTGAGACAGCGTCCAGGAGACCAGCAACACAGGAGACACCCATCAAATGTAACGTGCTCTTTAAAGACAAGTCCATCAGAAGAGTGCTGACTAAAGGAGTTGCTGGAATTGGAAAAACAGTCTCTGTGCAGAAGTTCATTCTGGACTGGGCTGAAGGAAAAGCAAATCAGGACGTCACCTTCATGTTTCCACTTCCCTTTCGAGAGCTGAACCTGATGAAGCAGAGAAATCTCAGTCTGATGGAGCTTCTTCATCACTTTTTCCCAGAAATGAGAAAACTAGAATTACTAGACTGTGACTCCTACACAGTGGTGTTGATCTTTGATGGTCTGGATGAGTGTCGACTTCCTCTAAATTTCCAGAAGAATGAGAGATTGTGTGATGTGACAGAGTCAGCCTCGGTGGATGTACTGCTGACAAACCTCATCAAGGGGAATCTGCTTCCCTCTGCTCTCCTCTGGATAACCTCTCGACCAGGAGCAGCCAATCAGATCCCTCCTGAGTGTGTAGACCAGGTGACAGAGGTACGAGGCTTCAGTGATCCTCAGAAAGAGGAGTACTTCAGGAAGAGGATCAGTGATCAGAGCCTGGCCAATAAAATCATCACACGCATGAAGTCTTCAAGAAGCCTCTACATCATGTGCCACATCCCAGTCTTCTGCTGGATCTCAGCCACTGTTCTAGAGAGAATGTTTTGTGGAGCAGAGAGTGGAGAGGTCCCCAAGACTCTGACTCAATTGTTCACACACTTCCTGATCTTTCAGATCAAACACAAGGACCAAAAGTACCATCAGAAATGTGACCCTGATCCTCAGCAGACCAGAGAGAGTATCCTGGCACTGGGGAAACTGGCTTTCCAACAGCTGGAGAAAGGAAACCTGATCTTCTATGAGGAAGACCTGAGAGACTGTGGCATTGATGTTGGAGAAGTGGCAGTGTACTCAGGAGTGTGTACCCAAATCTTCAGAGAGGAGTTTGGGCTTCACCTGGGGAAGGTGTTCAGCTTTGTACACCTGAGTGTTCAGGAGTTTCTGGCTGCTTTATACACATTTCTCTCCTTCATCAGCAGAAATGTAACAGAACAACAAACCACTGATTTGTCTGATCTTTTCAGAAAGTCAACCATGTCTGATTTCCTCAGGAGTGCAGTGGATAAGGCCTTACAGAGTGAGAATGGACACCTGGACCTGTTCCTCCGCTTCCTTCTGGGTCTCTCACTGGAGTCCAATCAGGCTCTCTTACGAGGCTTAATGCCCCAGACAAGAAGCAGCTCTCACAGCAAACAGGAAACAGTCGAGTACATCAAGGAGAAGGTCAGGGAGAATCCATCTCCAGAGAAATCCATCAATCTGTTCCACTGTCTGAATGAACTGAATGATCATTCTCTAGTGCAGGAAGTACAGACTTACCTGAACAGAGGAGGTGACCGTCGTCTCAGGGGAACCAAACTCTCTCCTGCTCAGTGGTCAGCTCTGGTGTTTGTGTTACTGAACTCGGATCAGGAGCTGGATGAGTTTGATTTGATGAAATATGACCGATCAGAGGAATGTCTTCTGAAGCTGCTGCCAGTGGTCAAAGCCTCCAGAAAAGCTGAGTGAGTATTTTTATTTATAAATGTATTACTGCATGGTTTGTTATTTTAATGTAACACTGAACTGCACTGTTTTGATTAATGCTTGTTAATAGTTACTCTAATCATCTTTAAACAAACCTCTGGTACTGTTACAGAAGATTGTTTCACTTTTTACACTAACACGTTACGTCTGCACTGAGATCTGGGCCATATGGACAAAACCTTACATCACCATTTATTACCTTTTCTCTAAAACTGATGAAAATGATCTCTACAAAATAACTGCATGTATTCATGACTGCTTTTGATCATTTTGTGAACTAAACACCAGTGAAAGGCACTTTTTCTTTTCTCCTTTTACTTGAAAGAGACATTGAACAGAACTTCACAATTGAGAACAAGAAAAACATGACACTGTCACCATGGGAACAATATGAATGCAACATGTGACATTGTGTGTGTGTGTGTGTGTGTGTGTGTGTGTGTGTGTGTGTGTGTGTGTGAGAGAGAGAGAGAAAGTTAAAGGTACAGGAGCAGTCTGGCTGTGTAGCTACAGTACATATTAATTTATTTTAGACATTTTAAAGCTCACACATCTGATGTTATTTTTATTTATGCTATGCTAACAGAAAGAATAAGTTAATATTACCTGTCTTACATTTTATTGTCTGTTTCTATTCTGTTTCACCAACGAAAATATTTCCAAACAAAGCCACAGCACGTCCTGTTCCTTTTTGTTCAAACGGGAGATTTCTTATTTTATTTATTTATTTTATTTATTTATCTTTCATTAAAAATGTTTTCAAGTTTCAATTATAATAAAGCATTTGTTCAAACAAAAAAACCATCTGTTTTCAGTCCTTTAAGGACCATTGTAACTGATAATAAGTTGTTAATAATAATAATAATAACAACTTATCAATTACAATGGTCCTTAAAGGACTGAAAACAGATGGTTTTTTGTTTGAACAAATGCTTTATTATTATAAAGCATTTGTTTATAATAATAATAATAATAATAATAATAATAGTACTGATGTGGTGTCCTGTCCTCTGATTTCTGTGTGTGAGAGAAACACACTCACATTTCTGTTACATGGTAAACTTTAGCTGGATTATGGCTGTTTGTGTGTTTGAGATCAGAGTTCTGATATTTCATAATTTCTCTTCCAGGCTGTGGGAGTGTAATCTGACAGAGGAAAGCTGTAGAGTTCTGTCCTCAGTTCTCAGATCAAACTCCTCCAGACTGAGAGAACTGAACCTGAGACACAATAACCTGCAGGATTCAGGAGTGAAGCTGCTCTCTGCTGGACTGGAGAATCCACACTGTACACTGGAGACACTGAGGTACACGTACACACACACACACACACACCCACCAACAACACTAATAATAATAATTATTATAATTCAAATAAATGAAAAAAATGGCACTGAAAGTTTACCCCATACGATTAATCGATTATTAACAATAAATAAATAATTGACCAACAAATCGATTGTGAAAATAATCGTTAGTTGCAGCTGTGTGCTTAACTGCTGGTGAGCAGGGGGATGGGAAAGGGGCGGAGTTTGAGCTCCCTGCTGGGCAAACAATTCACACCTCTCCACGAAAACATTGAGACAGAGATAAATCGGAGAGCAGGACTAAAGCTTTTTTGATAGTAAAACACCGTATACAACTGCCACAATAAATTTATAACATTTAACCCAAGATCGGACTTGTATAAATGTTTACTACCTTACATTACCTACATAGACGGAAATCCAGTTCGCTCGCGGTTTTATAAATCATGCACATTTCCATATATAGTCCATCAGCTTTATTGAAGAAAACAAACGCAAAGTTCCATATTTAATCACAAATGTCCTCTTCAAAATGCATTAAGTGTTTTGATATCCCACTCCTCTGGAATTTAGTAATTAGCCATAAACTGAACTGAGACACATTCTCAAAAAGCTAATCTGCTTTGGCTATGCTGAACAACCCGCCTCTTAAATTTTGGGCAGTCTAACTTGACTGACACCCACATGGACCAATTGTAGATACTTCTAGCTTTCAAACAAGCCCAAACTCGACATGATTGACCACTCAGAGGCTGAGAAAATCAAACGCGTAATCAGCACAACCAAACCATTTACGCGTGCATCCATTGGTCTTGAGTTGTGTGTCAGCGGGTACAGGGCAATCAGCACAGCGCTACAGGGCCGTGCAGAGAAACTATCAGTAAATGGCCGCTCCGCTCTAGCGGTCTTCCTGCAAAACTTTATACAGCAGGTTTTTACATGTTTGGCAGTTTTTTTCTCATCGCTAGTTTTCTACTGGTCACTCGTGTGTCTATCATTTGAGCCATTAGGAGAGCAAGTGTTCCTTCACCTGGGGCTCTGGCACTATTTTAAATAAACATTATATTTTATAAGTATGTTTCAGACTTTTTTTTATGTGTGTGAAATTACACATTGTGTAACAGAGTTCATGCTACTGCCATTTGTTTTCATTTTGTGCCATTTGGAGACGTTATTTTGTGCCTTTAAAAAAAAGCTTGCTATTTCTATAAGTCTGCAATTCTGAAAGGCTTTGTGCCATTTGTATAAGCTTTGTGCCATTTAGAGAGGTTTTATGTCATTTAGAGATGTTTTGGTGCCATTTGGAGAGGTTTTGTGCCATTTTGGAGAGGTGTTTTTTTTTTTTTTTTTTTAACCTGTGTTTGGATAACCTTACACACAATTTTAGTGGTTAGAGATAACTTCCTCATATTTTGGTGTTCATGGACAAGTCCTTGGGGCATCTTTGAGACCAGGAATGGGGTTGATATCAACATTTGCTGTGAAGATATAACAATTGTGTTCAAAGTAAATAATTTTTTAATATAATTTAAGAAAAAAATCTGAATATATTGCCCCAGGTAGGCTAAGTAAAAGAAGAAATACTTGAAATAACTGCTAATTCTTAAAGTCTTAAGTGTCTACTTTCATATGAGCCATTAACCACTACTGTGTTGTGTGAGATCACAAAACAAATCAATGCTGAACTCAGGTATGTGTTCATACCTGCCGGTGGAATGAACGCAAGTGTTGGGGCTTAAGGGGTTAATAACATGCCAATACTAGTTTATTGTTTATACACAGGCTGTTCATTTTATATTTTTATCCTGACATTAGAACCTTGTATTCAGGTAAACACTTTATTTCCCACCTGATGGAAACACCTCATTTCACAATCAGATAAATAAATCTAACCCTTCATCATTTCTCTTCCAGTCTGTGGGAGTGTAATCTGACAGAGGAAAGCTGTAGAGTTCTGTCCTCAGTTCTCAGCTCAAACTCCTCCAGACTGAGAGAACTGAACCTGAGACACAATAACCTGCAGGATTCAGGAGTGAAGCTGCTCTCTGCTGGACTGAAGAATCCACACTGTACACTGGAGACACTGAGGTACACACACACAACACACACACACACACACACACACCCCAACAACAGTAATAATAATAATAATAATAATATTAACAACTTTATTTATATAGCACATTTCATATATAAAATGCAGCTCAAAGTGCTTCACAATGGAAAATAAAATAAAATGACAAATATAACATTAAAGGAGACCTATTTTAAGCCTTTTTACAAGATGTAATATAAGTCTCAGGTGTCCCCAGAATGTGTCTGTGAAGTTTCAGCCCAAAATACTCCACAGATCTTATACCCTGCTGTAAATGCCCCTTTTTGTGTGGAAGCAAAAACAGGCTGTTTTGGTGTGTGTCTCTTTAAATGCAAATGAGCTGCTGCGCTCCGCCCACTTTCCCCCTTTCCCCTCTCTACGCCTACTGGTCTCTCGATCGCTCTAAAACAATCGATTTCCAAGATATCGTATATAATTTGCGGCCGTCAGGGAGCCGCTATCAGTATACGGGAGACTCCCGGAACTTCTGGGAAAGGTGGATGTCTGTTTATGATGATATTTATTTTTTATCTTTCTTTTCATGTTACACATGACGCGGACTCGACTGTACTCAGAAAAACTACCGAGTCCAAAATGTCCGAGTCCGTATCAAGTTTGAGTACAAATTTACTTGAGTGTGTGACAAGTCCAAATTCGTTCATAATTCGACTCGAGCACCCCGACTCCAATATAATTCACCCTCCCACAAATACTGCAGGTTATAACACAAAAACAAGCATAACACACTGTTATATTTACGGGAAATCTCAGATTAGGTCCGTCAGTCCCCCGCCATGCCTTCTTCGGCCTTTATCTTCTACGTTTAACTCTTAATTCTGGGCTATGTGTGGATTTCCGCCGAGCGTTCGGGTACCCGGAGAGTCCCAGTGAACACACGCTGACCCATATGCTGTTGACAGAGAGTTCTCAGTTTATTATTGCAAAACAGCAGTCATTTATACACGGAGATAAGAAGCAGTGCGTGGACGTTTTCTACTAGTGCAGGTACCAGACAGATTTAGACAAAACACACAGCACGTAGTGATAATACAATACATGTGTCAGCTATAATACAGGAAAGCAGTTTGATCAGCTTATTCAAAGAGGTAATTAAGTGAATACATTCATCATAGGTATTTGAGAATTCCCTTCACATACTCATATATATATATATATATATAATAGTAGTTACGGTTCTAATGTAATCTCCTTTTCCATCTTTCCAGTCATTATTCTGCTGACAGGTGATCAGAGATGAGTGGATAGTGTCTGTCCTCCCTATAAGCTTTGTTTCCATTTATGATTTTTTATTAAATATATTGTTTTTGTGTTTTAAATAGAGCTGCAACAACTAATCGATAAAAACGATAATAATCGATTATGAAAATCGTTGTCAATGGATCGTATCGATTAGTTGGTCTGCGCGTGGTACATTTACTCATTATGTTACTTCTGTTCCCAAAACACGCTTCGGAGAGTAAATACTAAAGTTTTGTCCCAAATGACGTACTATACACTTACACTATGCACTATGTACTCCACCGTGGAGTGCAGCGTTTCCGCGGACCCCTAGTGGTCAGTGGTGTAATTGCAGGGGGTCGGTAGGAAAGTTTTAAAAATGTTTAAATAATATATAATTTTTTGTTCAGTGTATGAAAATATATTCAAACGAGATGTTTTTAAAATTAATCAGTTTGGTTATTTGTGTGCATTCACAGATATCACGTTAGCTGAGCTGACGGAGTTCATTAATGGATTTATTTTAAATTTATTTACAAATGAAATGATAATTTGCAAAAACCTGTGAGTGGTAGACAAGTTCAAGTGTCACAGTGATGGATAAAATAAACAAAAGATAATTCAGAGAGTCAAATTAAATGTCACACCAACAATAATATGTAATTGAACCTGGTATTTGAACCAATCCCTGGGGAATGACAGGTTCTACCAATCAACCAGGGATTGCTAGGACTGTAGAATTCAGTGCTTTTTGTGCATCCATAACAATTAATGCATAAATACTATATATACAGTGGCAAGAAAAAGTATGTGAAACTTTTGGAATTTCATTGTTTTCTGATTAAATTTGTCAAAAATGTGATCTGATCTTCATCTAAGTCAGGGGTATTGACAAATATAATGTGTCTAAAATAATAACACAAAAAAAATCTGATCTTTCATGTCTTTATTGAGAACAACCAAAAAAACCTTGTGGAAAAAGTATGTGAACCCCTGAGTTAATGACCTCAAAAAAGCTAATTGGAGTCAGGTTTTAGCACACCTGGAGTCTCGTTAAGAAAATGAGTTTGGAGGTGTGGACTACAGCTACTTCCACTGGTAAAAACCCCTCAAACTTTTGGAATTTGCTCTGTACAAGAAGTGCACACTTATGTGAGCCATGCATCTCCAAAAAGAGCTTTCAGAGGATCTACGATCAAGAATTGTTGATTTACATAAAGCTGGCAAGGGTTACAAAGTGATTTCAAAGACTTTAGAAATTCACCAGTCTACAGTTTGGCAAACATTCTACTAATGGAGACACTTTGGGACTGTTGCTACTCTACCAAGAAGTGGGCGCCCAGTCAAAATGACACCAAGAGCACAACGAAGACTCATCAGTGAGGTAAAGAAACAACCCTGAATGACAGCCAAAGATTTGAAGGCATCATTGGAACTGGCTAACAACTCTGTTCATGAGTTTACAATACGTAAAACACTGAACAAGCAGGGTATCTACGGCAGGACACCACGAAGGAAGCCACTGCTTACTAAAAAGAACATTGCTGCATGCCTGAAGTTTGCAAAAGAGCACATTGACACTCCACAGCGGTACTGGTAAAATGTTTTGTGGACTGATGAAACTAAGATTGAACTATTTGGAAAAACCACACAGCACTACATCTGGCATAGAAAGGGCACGGCATATCATCACGAAAACATCATCCCAACCGTGAAGTATGGTGGAGGAAACATCATGATTTGGGCCTGCTTTGCTGCATCAGGGCCTGGCCAGCTTGCAATCATTGAGGGGAAGATGAATTCCCAAGTATATCAGACAATTCTTCAGGATAATGTGAGAATGTCTGTACGTCAGCTGAAACTGTGTAGAAGTTGTGTGATGCAACAGGACAACGACCCAAAACACAGGAGCAAGTCCACAACAGAATGGCTTCAGAAAAACAAAATCCGCCTTTTAGAATGGCCAAGTCAGAGCCCAGACCTCAACCCAATAGAGATGCTATGGAATGACTTGAAGAGACCCATACACATGAGACGTCCAAAGAATATGACCGAGCTAAAGCAGTTCTGCCAGGAAGAATGGGCTAAAATTCCTCCTGAACGATGTGCAGGTCTGATCCACAGCTACAGGAAGCGCCTGGTTGAGGTTATTGCTGCCAAGGGGGGTCAACCAGTTATTAATTCTAAGGGTTCACTTACTTTTTCCACTGCCATTTTAATTGTTGAATGAGTGTGTTCAATAAAGACATGAGGGATCAGAATTTATTTTGTGTATTATTTTAGATACATTATATTTGTTAATACCCTTGACTTAGATGAACATCAGATCACATTTTATGACAAATTTATTCAGAAAACCATGAAATTCCAAAAGGTTCACATACTTTTTCTTGCCACTATATATATATACAGTATATCACCAAAGTGAGTACACCCCTCACATTTCTGTAAATATTTGATTATATCTTTTCATGTGACAACACTGAAGAAATGACACTTTGCTTCAATGTAAAGTAGTGAGTGTAACAGTGTAAATTTGCTGTCCCCTCAAAATAACTCAACACACAGCCATTAATGTCTAAACCACTGGCAACAAAAGTGAGTACACCCCTAAGTGAAAATGTCCAAATTGGGCCCAAAGTGTCAATATTTTGTGTGGCCACCATTATTTTCCAGCACTGCCTTAACCCTCCTGGCCATGGAGTTCACCAGAGCTTCACAGGTTGCCACTGGAGTCCTCTTCCACTCCTCCATGACGACATCACAGAGCTGGTGGATGTTAGAGACCTTGTGCTCCTCCACCTTCCGTTTGAGGATGCCCCACAGATACTCAATAGGGTTTAGGTCTGGAGACATGCTTGGCCGGTCCATCACCTTCACCCTCAGCTTCTTTAGCAAGGCAGTGGTCGACTTGGAGGTGTGTTTGGGGTCGTTATCATGCTGGAATACTGCATACTGATCATGCTCTGCTTTAGTATGTCACAGTACATGTTGGCATTCATGGTTCCCTCAATGAACTGTAGCTCCCCAGTGCCGGCAGCACTCATGCAGCCCCAGTCCATGACACTCCCACCAACATGCTTGACTGTAGGCAAGACACACTTGTCTTTGTACTCCTCACCTGGTTGCCACCACACACGCTTGACACCATCTGAACCAAATAAGTTCATCTTGTTCTCATCAGACCACAGGACATGTTTCCAGTAATCCATATCCTTAGTCTGCTTGTCTTCAGAAAACTGTTTGCAGCAATGCTGGCAGCACGCATACCTCTATTTCCCAAAGACAACCTCTGGATATGACGCTGAGCATGTGCACTCAACTTCTTTGGTCGACCATGGAGAGGCCTGTTCTGAGTGGAACCTGTCCTGTTAAACCGCTGTATGGTCTTGGCCACCGTGCTGCAGCGCAGTGTCAGGGTCTTGGCAATCTTCTTATAGCCTAGGCCATCTTTATGTAGAGCAACAATTCTTTTTTTTCAGATCCTCAGGGAGTTCTTTGCCATGAGGTGCCATTTTGAACCTCCAGTGACCAGTATGAGGGAGTGTGAGAGCGATGACACCAAATTTAACTCACCTGCTCCCCAGTCACACCTGAGACCTTGTAGCACTAACAAGTCACATGACACTGGGGAGGGAAAATGGCTAATTCGGCCCAATTTGGACATTTTCACTTAGGGGTGTACTCACTTTTGTTTCCAGCGGTTTAGACATTAATGGCTGTGTGTTGAGTTATTTTGAGGGGACAGCAAATTTACACTGTTACACAAGCTGCACACTCACTACTTTACATTGTAGCAAAGTGTCATTTCTTCAGTGTTGTCACATGAAAAGTTATAATCAATAATTTCCAAAAATGTGAGGGGTGAACTCACTTTTGTGAGATACTGTGTGTGTATATGTATGTATGTATGTATGTATGTATATGTATAAAATATTAGGGCTGCCACTAAAGATTATTTTCATAATCCATTAGTTGGCCGAATATTTTTCCGATTAATCGGATGGGGGGCAAACTTTCAGGTTAGTAAAAAACTAATGTTTTCCGTTTGAGACGATTTTACCTTTCTAAAATACATACACTAGACCAGTGGTTCTCAATCTTTTGTGATCATTTAATTGAATAATAATAAAATAAATAATAATAGGCCAACTAATCGATTATGAAAATAATCGTTAGTTGCAGCCCTAGTTTTAAACTGCGAGTGGTTTCAGTTTAATATGTTGTAGGCTCATTTATTGAGTCTGTTTACATTGAGCCTGTAACAGGATATAATAATATTGGGCTTGTTTTTGAAGCTGCACTTTTTTATTTGTCTCATGAGACTTGGCAACACTGAGGTATTCGTGTGTTGTATATTAGCTCCAATACTCGACAGTGGAGGTGGGGGTGGATACGGTTTTCTTGAAGTAGAGGAGAGTTGCTCTCTCTCATAGCTAGCAGAAAATAAGTGCAGTTTACCATACTGACCATAGCAAAACAAACAAACAGCTGAATCAAGTTAGCTAGCTACCTACTGAACTACTGAAATGTCTGACCTGTTTAACAGGAAAAAAGCATCTCTATCTTCAATCCCTTCAGATCTCTGAGTTTTCGCCACCTCTCAAACGCCACGCCCATGTTTATTCTCGTTTTAGCACGGGCTCTGTCGCTTTCCCTTTTTGACTGCAGGCTCTCCACAGTTCCAGGTTTCTTGGCTTTGACAACAGTTGGTTCCCCAGATGTCAACGTAACCATGCCAAAACTCATTTCAAGGAGGTGACTTCACCGGCTACCTCCCACCTCCCCACCTCACGGAGAGAGAGAGGTCGACTGTAAAGCCCGCCTAACGAGAAAAGTGATCGGTTAGTTAGCACAAAGAGAGACCAATCAGAATGTGCGCTGTGTCACTCTTACCACATCTGCCACTTGCTTTCTCGGTTTACTGTCGTGGAAATTTAGACAAACACCAGTAGACTCGTCCTCTCTGATGAAGTAGTTTTATTACAGAGAGATGAATACAGGAAGAAGAATGAGCGCACTCGTCCAGTGTTGATGCTATTTCCCCAAGCTCCAGCTCAGTCCAGAACTCCTCCGTAAGTGCCTGATGATTGTGAAAGTAGAGGACAGTGAGGTGTTGGTGGAGAAACACTGGGTTGAGGGTCAGAATAAAGAGCAGATAAAGCAGCTATGCACATACATAAAGAGCTAGCTCTTGTGCTGAGTGGCCACGCCCATTTAACTCTGATCCAACACCTCATCAACCTTTTCTCTCAACATCCTGTAAATGTTCCATAACATTACATTTTAATTTGCACATTAAAGAGTTCTTGTGTAAATGCTCCTACACACTGTTTATGAAGAAATTAATTCGTATCCAGTGTGATAAATGAGGCCCAGTGTTTTATATGAGTAAAACATTAAATTGTGTATTTTATATGGTGTTGATTAGCATTGTTTCTGCTGTTGAGCTTTGTTTTTTCTCTGTGTGTGTGTGTGTGTGTGTGTGTGTTATGTGATTTGTATGTGTGTGAAAGTTAGATTAAGCTCCAAAGAACAATGAACTCCAACAGTTTTAGCGTCTCTGTGAAACTCAGCTTTGTGTTAATGCTGAAATATCTACATCACTTCTCACATCAGAACAAAGTACATTTATTTCTACAGCGTGTAGATCAGTGTACATTACACACACATTTACTTTAATAACATGCCAATACTAGTTTATTGTTCATACACAGGCTGTTCATTTTATATTTTTATCCTGACATTAGAACCTTGTATTCAGGTAAACACTTTATTTCCCACCTGATGGAAACCCCTCATTTCACAATCAGATAAATAAATCTAACACTTCATCATTTCTCTTCCAGTCTGTGTGAGTGTAATCTGACAGAGGAAAGCTGTAGAGTTCTGTCCTCAGTTCTCAGCTCAAACTCCTCCAGACTGAGAGAACTGAACCTGAGTAACAATAAACTGCAGGATTCAGGAGTGAAGCTGCTCTCTGCTGGACTGGAGAATCCACACTGTACACTGGAGACACTGAGGTACACACACACACACACACACACAAAAAAACCAACCAACCCAACAACAGTAATAATAATAACTTTATTTATATAGCACATTTCACACGTAAAATGCAGCTCAGAGTGCTTCACAATGGAAAATAAAATAAAATGATGAATATAATATTAAAGGAGACCTATTTTAAGCCTTTTTGCAAGATGTAATATAAGTCTCAGGTGTCCTTAGAATGTGTCTGTGAAGTTTCAGCCCAAAATACCCCACAGATCTTATACCCTGCTGTAAAGGCCTGTTTTTGTGTGGAAGCAAAAACAGGCTGTTTTGGTGTGTGTCTCTTTAAATGCAAATGAGCTGCTGCGCCCCGCCCCCTTTCTGGTATAGACCAGCTCCTGCTTCTGATACTACATTAGCTGTGGAATCTGCTAACAACCTTATTCACAAAGTAGCCTGGTGTAAAATGATTCACAGAAAACCTACACAGTTTTCAAAAAGACAATCACCTTACTGTATTGTGCATAATAAAGGTGTGTTTTCGGGTTAAAAATAAAAATGACGACATAACTCTGGCACTTTAGCCGCATTAGCCATGGAATCTGCTAACAAGCTCATTCGGAAAATCGATTAGCAAACATTCCCAAAATATAAAGTGCGATATTTCCGTCTTCTGGATATGAAGCTGGATCACAAACAGTGGGTACTGATCCATGCTTGAGAATCAAGTTTTTATCAAATCTTGCTTTGTATTGACCCTCGTTCACAAAGCAGTCTGGTGTGAAATGATTTTAGGTATTTTGGGGGCACATTTCCTTCAAAAATAAAACTTCACTGCGTCTTCAGTGTCTCTGATGCCGGGAGTACATGAAGACTCGTGTTCATTCTTAAAGCCAACAACAGAACACTTACAAAGCTTACGGAGCTGAGACATTCTTATCATCACTGCAGCTGCTCCAGCGCGGCGAACATGACCGATTGTGTGCAGCTCACTCAGTGGAGGAGCTATGCTAATAGGGCACAGTCCCTGGGCAGGGCTTGTTCCAACGTGACATCACGTTAGGGCGAAAACAAAAACGGCTCATTTTGAGACTCTGTTTATGATTTATTGGGAATATAAAAAAGGAGTGGGTGGATTTTTACCATCGTAGGGTGGTTGTGTACACGTTCTGCCAACACACATTTATGTTCAAACACCATTTAAAAGTGAATTTTGCATAATAGGTCCCCTTTAAAACAAAAATATTGCAACACAACATTAAAGATAAAAAATACAATATTAAAACCTAAAAATTCCTTAAGAAATAAATAAGTAATCAAATAGAAAATAAAATATAAATTAGATCATTTTGAGATTTAAAAAAAAAAATCAGTTTTAAGCCTAAAATGAAGAGGCCTAATTGAAAGCCAAGGTAAATAAATATGTTGAAGCTGCTTTTTAAATATATTTAGTAGTGTTGGGTCCGAGTCCACCTTTGTCGAATCCGAATCGAGACCAAGTCTTTAACCAATCAAGTCTGAGTGCAAGTCTGAGTCCAAAAGGGGCCGAGTTGGACTTAAGTCCTAGTCTTTAATGGCCAAGTCTGAGTCGGTTCTGGCCGAGTCCAGACAGTAATTACATTGAAAAAAGATTTGAAATTGCAATTGTAAACTCAACACTGAGCTGTTAAATTAGTATTTTAACCTTCAAAAACCAATGGCAACATAACTGTAACAAAAAATACCACTATTACATCTTGACATTGCAATTTAATATTTTTATTTCATGTCATCAGCAACTCAACTAGTTTCCTATCAAAAAATGGTTTCAATAAAAAATGGATATAGAGGTATATGTAGAACTTTTATTAGATTACAAGTGTATGAAAATACAAATGAAGCTGTTTTGTTATTGTATCACACAATATTGTGTCCTCCAGTTCGAGTTACATTTCAGTGACTTGATACCTCTCCCCCACAGTTATATAGTCTGAGAGAGTGAGTGTACAGAGTACAGTGTAGAGTTACATTTAGCAGCATGTCATAACAACAAGCTTCATGCTTTATTATTGCTTGTAATCTGTCGATGAATCACAACAAACTCATTTCTGAACACAGCTCTGTTCTTGTAACTTTTTTCATTTTAATTTCTAAAATAATAATAAAAAAAACATCAGCAGGGTTTATGAGATTTACTACATTAAGAAGTACATTTTACGTGAAATTCAAGACTGGAACCTTTTCTATCTTTCCAGTCATTATTCTGCTGGCAGGTGATCAGAGATGAGTGGATAGTGTCGGTCCTCCCTATAAGCTTTGTTGACATTTATGATTTTTTTATTAAATAAATTCTGTTTTTGTGTTTTAAATAGAGCTGCAACAACTAATCGATAATAATCGATTATGAAAATCGTTGTCAACAAATCTCATTATCAATTAGTTGGTCTGCGCGTGGTACATTTACTCATTACATTACTTCTGTTCCGAAAACACGCTTCGGAGAGTAAATACTAAAGTTGTGTAACAAATGACGTACTATACACTTCCACTATGTACTCTACCGTCGAGTGCAGCGTTTCCGCGGACCCCTAGTGGTCAGTGGTGTAATTGCAGGGGATCAGTAGGAAAGTTTTAAAAATGTTTAAATAATATTTTCCAGTTTCATCAAAAATGTTTAAATAATAATATATAATTTTTTGTTCAATGTATCAAAATATATTCAAATGAGATGTTTTTAAAATTAATCAATTTGGTTTTTCGTGTGCATTCACAGATATCACGTTAGCTGAGCTGAATGAGTTCACTGATGGATTTATTTTAAATTTATTTACAAATGAAATGATAATTTGCAAAAACCTGTGAGTGGTAGACAAGTTCAAGTGTCGCAGTGATGGATAAAATAAACAAAAGATAATTCAGAGAGTCAAATTAAATGTCACACCAGCAATAATATGTAATTGAACCTGGTATTTGTACCAATCCCTGGGGAATGACAGGTTCTACCAATCAACCAGGGATTGCTAGGACTGTAGAATTCAATGCGTTTTGTGCATCCATAAAAATTAATGCATAAATACTAATATATATTACACACATAGTGGAAAGAAAAAGTATGTGAACCTTTTGGAATTTCATGGTTTTCTGCATAAATTTGTCATAAGATGTGATATGAACTTCATCTAAGACAAGGGTATTGACAAATATAGTGTGTCTAAAATAATAACACCAAAAAAATTCTGATCTTTCATGGCTTTATTGAACACACTCATTCAACATTCAAAATGGCAGTGGAAAAAGTAAGTGAACCCTTAGAATTAATAACTGGTTGACCCCCCTTGGCAGCAATAACCTCAACCAGGCGCTTCCTGTAGTTGTGGATCAGACCTGCACATCGTTCAGGAGGAATTTTAGCCCATTCTTCCTGGCAGAACTGCTTTAGCTCGGTCATGTTCTTTGGACGTCTCGTGTATGGGTCTCTTCAAGTCATTCCATAGCATTTCTATTGGGTTGAGGTCTGGGCTCTGACTTGGCCACTCTAAAAGGCAGATTTTGTTTTTCTGAAGCCATTCTGTTGTGGACTTGCTCCGGTGTTTTGGGTCGTTGTCCTGTTGCATCACCCAACTTCTACACGGTTTCAGCTGACGTGCAGACATTCTCACATTATCCTGAAGAATTGTCTGATCTACTTGGGAATTCATCTTCCCCTCACTGATTGCAAGCTGGCCAGGCCCTGAGGCAGCAAAGCAGGCCCAAATCATGATGTTTCCTCCACCATACTTTACGGTTGGGATGATGTTTTCATGATGATATGCCGTGCCCTTTCTACGCCAGATGTAGTGCTGTGTGATTTTTCCAAATAGTTCAATCTTAGTTTCATCAGTCCACAAAACATTTTACCAATACCTCTGTGGAGTGTCAATGTGCTCTTTTGCAAACTTCAGGCGTGCAGCAATGTTCTTTTTAGTAAGCAGTGGCTTCCTTCGTGGTGTCCTGCCATAGATACCCTGCTTGTTCAGTGTTTTACGTATTGTAGACTCATGAACAGAGATGTTAGCCAGTTCCAATGGTGCCTTCAAATCTTTGGCTGTCATTCGGGGTTGTTTCTTTACCTCATTGATGAGTCTTCGTTGTGCTCTTGGTGTCATTTTGACTGGGCACCCACTTCTTGGTAGAGTAGCAACAGTCCCAAAGTGTCTCCATTTGTAGAATGTTTGCCAAACTGTAGACTGGTGAATTTCTAAAGTCTTTGAAATCACTTTGTAACCCTTGCCAGCTTTATGTAAATCAACAATTCTTGATCGTAGATCCTCTGAAAGCTCTTTTTGGCAAGGCATGGCTCACATAAGCGTGCACTTCTTGTGCAAAGCAAACTCCAAAAGTTTGAGGAGTTTTTATCAGTCAAAGTAGCTGTAGTCCACACCTCCAAACTCATTTTCTTAACGAGACTCCAGGTGTGCTAAAACCTGACTCCAATTAACGTTTTTGAGGTCATTAACTCAAGGGTTCACATACTTTTTCCACAAGCACTATGAGGTTGTTTTGGTTGTTCTCAATAAAGACATGAAAGATCAGATTTTTTTTGTTATTATTTTAGACACATTATATTTGTCAATACCCCTGACTTAGATGAAGATCAGATCACATTTTTGACAAATTTATTCAGAAAACCATGAAATTCCAAAAGGTTCACATACTTTTTCTTGCCACTGTATATGCAGCTAACAATAATTTTCATAATCGATTAGTTGGCGGATTCATTTTCTATTGATCGATTAATTGGATGGGGGCAAACTTTCAGGTTAGTCAAAAAGTGTATTCCATTTGAGACGATTTTACCTTTCTGAAATACATACACTAGACCAGTGGTTCTCAATCTTTTGTGAGCTTTGGACCCCTAGCATATTTCGAACAATCCACAAGGAACCCCCTCACTCCACAACAATTATAGGTTATTATATTTAACAATCATTTCTATATATGTTACTTTATTTTATTCATATTTAACATTAATAATAAATCAAATTTAATTTAGATGAATAATATATATTTTGGTGTGTGTCTGTGTGTATTGGGTTCTTTTCAGTCTTATATATTTGGACAAACAGTTGTGTAAAATTTTAGTTTTTATTTGTAACACTCAGTTTGTGGATTTCATTTTAAATAAAAGAAAAAATGGCACTGAAAGTTCGCCCCCATACGATTAAACGGTTATCAGTAATAAATAAACAAATAATCGGCCAACTAATCGATTGTGAAAATAATCGTTAGTTGCAGCCCTAGTTTTAAACTGCGAGTGGTTTCAGTTTAATATGTTGTAGGCTCATTTATTGAGTCTGTTTACATTGAACCTGTAACAGGATATAATAATATTGGGCTTGTTTTTGACGCTGCAGTTGCTTATGTGTCTCGTGAGACTTGGCAACACTGAGGTATTCGTGTGTTGTATATTAGCTCCAATACTCGACAGCGGAGGTGGAGGTGGATACGGTTTTCTTGAAGTAGAGGAGAGTTGCTCTCTCTCATAGCTAGCAGAAAATAAGTGCAGTTTACCGCACTGACCATAGCAAAACAAACAAACAGCTGAATCAAGTTAGCTAGCTACCTATTGAGCTACGGAAATGTCTGACCTGTTTAACAGGAAAAAAGCATCTCTGTCTTCAATCCCTTCAGATCTCTGAGTTTTCGCCACCTCTCAAAAGCCACGCCCAGATTTATTCTCGTTTTAGCACGGGCTCTGTCGCTTTCCCTTTTTGACTGCAGGCTCTCCACAGTTCCAGGTTTCTTGGCTTTGACAACAGTTGGTTCCCCAGATGTCAACATAACCATGCCAAAATGCATTTCAAGGAGGTGACTTCACCGGCTACCTCCCACCTCCCCACCTCACGGAGAGAGAGAGGTCGACTGTAAAGCCCACCTAACGAGAAAAGTGATAGATTAGTTAGAACAAAGAGAGACCAATCAGAATGCGCACTGTGTCACTCTTACCACATCTGCCACTTGCTTTCTCGGTTTACTGTCGTGGAAATTTAGACAAACACCAGTAGACTCGTCCTCTCAGATGAAGTAGTTTTATTACAGAGAAATGAATACAGGAAGAAGAATGAGCGCACTCGTCCAGTGTTGATGCTATTTCCCCAAGCTCCAGCTCAGTCCAGAACTCCTCCATAAGTGCCTGATGAATGTGAAAGTAGAGGACAGTGAGGTGTTGGTGGAGAAACACTGGGTTGAGGGTCAGAATAAAGAACAGATAAAGCAGCTATGCACATACATAAAGAGCTAGCTCTTGTGCTGAGTGGCCACGCCCATTTAACTCTGATCCAACACCTCATCAACCTTTTCTCTCAACATCCTGTAAATGTTCCATAACATTACATTTTAATTTGCACATTAAAGAGTTCTTGTGTAAATGCTCCTACACACTGTTTATGAAGAAATTAATTCGTATCCAGTGTGATAAATGAGGCCCAGTGTTTTATATGAGTAAAACATTCAAGTGTGTATTTTATATGGTGTGGATTAGCATTGTTTCTGCTGTTGCGCTTTGTTTTTCTGTGTGTGTGTCATGTGATTTGTATGTGTGTGAAAGTTAGATTAAGCTCCAAAGAACAATGAACTCCAGCAGTTTTAGCGTCTCTGTGAAACTCAGCTTTGTGTTAATGCTGAAATATCTACATCACTTCTCACATCAGAACAAAGTACATTTATTTCTACAGCGTGTAGATCAGTGTACATTACACACACATTTACTTTAATTACATGCCAATACTGGTTTATTGTTTATACACAGGCTGTTCATTTTCAATTTTTATCCTGACATTAGAACCTTGTATTCAGGTAAACACTTTATTTCCCACGTGATGGAAACCCCTCATTTCACAATCAGATAAATAAAGCTAACACTTCATCATTTCTCTTCCAGGCTGTGGGCGTGTAATCTGACAGAGGAAAGCTGTAGAGTTCTGTCCTCAGTTCTCAGCTCAAACTCCTCCAGACTGAGAGAACTGGACCTGAGACACAATAAACTGCAGGATTCAGGAGTGAAGCTGCTCTCTGGTGGACTGGAGAATCCACACTGTACACTGGAGACACTGAGGTACACACACACACATACACACACACAGAGCAGAGTTTTAATAAACACAGCTACATCCAGTTTCCATCTGTGGTAATTGTAATTGTAGTGATGTGATATATTGTCATTGTTGTGTGTGTGAGATGGAGAGTAAATGTTCTGTATATAGAGATTTTGTGTAGTTGATGTTTTCAGAGCTAAAACTGAGTGTGTTGAGTGTGAGAAGGTTTTCTTTCTTGCAGGATGTATAACTGCAGTATTACAGATGAAGGTTGTGCTGCTCTGGCTTCGGCTCTGAGGTCAAACTCCTCATCACTCCTGAGAGAACTGAATCTGAACGGAAATAATCCAGGAAAATCAGGAGTGAAGCTGCTCTCTGATCTACTGAAGGATCCACACTGTAAACTGGAGACATTATAGTGAGTTACTGACTTACTGTCTCTTTACTCTACTCTACTGTATCATACTGAATAATGTGTGTGTGTGTGTGTTTGTGTGCGTGTTTATACTGTATCATACTGAATAATGTGTGTGTGTTGGTGTTTATGCTGATGTTGTGTTTTTACACTGATGCTCTTCTGTCTTTCAGCATTAACTATAATAAACTCACCAGGACTGTTGTATGACAGGAGTCTCACCTCAAACCTCTTCTCCAGGATAAAGCAGTTTTGGTGAAGAGTTAGAACCCGTCCCACATTTCCAGCAGTTTGGGAGCTGAATCATTAAACATAAAGGGACAGAGCAGATACAAAGTCAAGAACAGGCAGAAGGTCATACACAGGAGAAATCAACACACGTAACGAAATATCTGCTGTAACACCAAAAGTATTTGATCTCCATTTATACCAGTTCCCGAAGGCACTTCGAGACTCACCACAATTGCCTTGACTCAGTAGCAGTACTACCCCCTGGCACTTTAGTGTATTGTAAGAACCATTTTCATGGTTGCCATAAGATTCAGGATGTCTGGCGCTCCACTTTGTTTGAGATTGTGGCCTATATTGATGAAGTGGGAATGCTGTATAAGATCAGACCACATGGAGAAGATGGCCCCATTAAAACTGTCCATTGCTCAGAACTTTAGCCTGTTCTTACCTGGCAACAATATGCCAGGTAAACCAATGGGTCAGGTCTACTGGCCCTTTCCAGCCCCAGGAGTGAGTAGAGCCAGAAGGACCTAGAAGGAGATTATTCACAAGTGGCCATAGTCACACGAGAACGGGTGTAAGGAACTCTGAGGGTCAAGTCCACGATGATTCTAGTTCTCAGCCCTCAGTGCTTCAGTCTAGTCCAACAGGGGTACAAAATGTTTACTCTCTTATGAGTATACGTTCATCTTTAGCGTCTCAACCCCAGGTGACCACACGAGAGCAAGAGTTGAATTTAGAAACTTCTTTAGATCTTCATATAGCTCAGTCACTTGATCAGTCAGGAATGGATTTAGTTTCTAGGACATCCTTTAGGTGTTCTACTCATGGGACTCTCAGTGTTCACCGGGATGGTGACCATTAAAGATAGGTGTGAATTTGGCAAAGTTGGTTGGAGGTGCTGTTGCGCATGCCCACTAGAGGGTGCACTGATTCTTTATACACATCACTTCCTGTCTATAGAACCATGTCCAGTGCTTGAATCCTTTGCTACACTGTGATTGTTGGTTGCTGGAAGAACAAGTTCTGTTGACTGCAAATGTGTGTTATAAATGTGCCAACGCCATTTATACCTACCTGGACAGGCTATTATTTCGGGGGCTTGGTAGCGTGTGATCATAATTTGTCTGCAAGGAAGGGATATGCAACCAAATAGTCTTCAAGGAAATCAAAGTAAATAACACTATCGGTTCCAATATTTTTGCTCACCTCAATATGTTCTAAGTTGTTTAACACATCTAGATGTATATATCAGGAAATTAAAGCTTCAATTTTGATCTATTGTCTCATTCATCTTTTGACCTCAAACCCAAATGTCTTCAGCATATAGCAAAAACAAAAGAATTCCAATTCTTTTGAAGAGGACTGCATGTATGGCAAGGTTGACTGAAGACAGGTGGGGTTGATGGCCACTGATTATGATTAAGACAGTGCTCTCTGCCTCCCTCTAGTGATGCAACAAGTCAGTTGTTCACTTACAGCACAATCCATTACAAAACTACAGACTCTCATTCCTATTTGGTGTTCAAATCTTCACAAGGAAATGTGCAATGACTTTTTACAATTATGGATTCACCACAAGAACATCATAGATCTCCCAACATGCTTCATGGCCTACAGACATGGAAGCCATGAACTACACTTCCCAGAACACACACTGCCTCTTTCTCAATCACAGGACTTCTGAACAGGCACACCCAGAGGCGTATCTACGGGGCAGGCAAGGTAGGCAATTGCCTGGGGCCCCACATACTGAGAGGGCCCCTGAGGGCTGATCATTTAAATAATGTACAGCAACATCTCAGCCACCCCCTTAAATGGGGCGTCTTTGTGGGGTGCTGTCACATTTGAGGACTCGTTTATGCTCTGCCACCCCTTCACACTCGAGTTGCATGAGCTTAGTTCCTGAAAATGAATCTGAAAAATGAAAATGTTAAGATTTTGCTGATACTGGCATCAGAATTATATAATGTGTACTGTACCAGCTGTATATGGTTGAAACGACAATAAAACCACTTGAACTTGAACTAGGGAGTGTATTTTTGGACCCCCATCTATTCCCACAGAGTTAATGCTAGAGAATACAATGAAAATCAGGACAGGTTAACTGAGCGTATCTGGTGTGATGTTTAAGTGAGTCAATAAAATGACCAGGTTTATCAGTCAAAGGCAGAGCACCACAAATGACTTTTATTTCCATAACGCTAGGCGGTTTCAGGGTATAACATTTACCAACTTGTATGAAGCCAAGCTCGCACGTTTGGCTCTGTTCCAGGGCTTGCGGTGGCGCCCTCGAACTTTTCTACTTCGGATTCAGACGGACGAGTATGATATGGCGGTGGAGTGCTTGGGGAATCCGGGAGTAATATCCTGAAGGCCTAGTCACAACAGCAGGGCTGGCAGCAGGGACATTAAAAACAATGGGCTTGTGATCAGAGAAGGAAGCATTTTCAATATTAACATCATCAACAGCAGTTCCATATGACAATACAAGGTCCACATTAGGACCAAGGATGTGTGTTGCCTGATTTATATGTTAAATAAGACCAAAGGATTCCAAGATATTACAAAATTCAGTAACCAAGGGTCGAACAGGGCAGCAGACATGCACATTAAAATCACCCAATAATAACAAACGATCATACAACAGAACAATAGAAGTTAAAAAAATCACAAAAGTCACTTAAAAAAAGCATTGTCCAGGTTATCCTATAGATCAAAGCACAGAATAACGTGGAAGAGGTCGAATCTAACACAATACACTGCACCTCAAACGACAAGTAAATCCCAACAGAAACTGTCCGAATGTTCAGTGACTGTTTAAAAACCATAGCAACCCCACCGCCCTTGCTAGAAGGTCTTGGAGTTCTAATAAAACAGTTTGGCGGAGTTCCAGTCATGTCTGGGAGAAAAGTCATTTAAGATGAAAGTTTTGTTGCACACCGACCTAGCGTTAACTAGGGCCATATTCAGAGGAGACCGAGGTAACGAGGTCAGATCCGGTGAAAGGAATTCCAGTTGGCGGAGATTTAAACAGTTCACTCTTCTCTGACGAATCCGTAATCGTGGAGGAGCAGAGCAATTAGATGAGTGTTGGAAGTCCGGGAAAATAGGCAGATGAAAAACATATCTGTAATCCCATGACCGTCGCGTCAAATGGAGTCCCTCCAAGCTTATAGTAACCAAGGGAAACTCAATCAATTGTATGGAGGAAGCGTTTGTCCATCTGATTCTCACACGTACACCAGCACTATTCCCTCTCTTCCTGCGGCTCTTCCTTAGAGGAGGAAAGCAGCATGGTATCCGGCGAGCGCACTCCAACCCGGGTCGGCTGGACGAGGATTGAAAACGAGAATACAGAGTAGGACAAAATCGCAGATCCGCTCCCATACAGCTTCTGATGTTAAGCAAAGCTTGATGATTGTAGGTCAACACTGAATCTACATGATACCAGTGTGGCACGAGACACAGTAAAAACAGCACAGATGCCAGACAAACAGACATAACGGATAGAACAAACGGTAATAGACGGGAAAGACGAGCGACGGCATGCCGACAGGTACACTGGCGCCATCTTGGGTCAAAGGTCAATAAGTACTTTCAGTGAAAGTCTCTACAATGCTTGCGTTTGCAGAAAACATCACGGATTAAAAAGATGTGATATTTTCAACCCACACATTAAGAATACAAGGACATCTACATGGAGGCAGAAAATAAAAGATCACTTATCTCCATCCATATGTCCCACTTCTGATACCATTAAACTGTTAAGATTTTGCTGATACCAGCCTCAGAATTAAATTCTTGGACCCACGCTACTATTACCTTCTCAGTACTGAGCTTGGGAAGAAATCACACAGACACAGAATTCAGTGAAAGATTCAGAGTATATATGCAGAAAAGAAGAAGACTTAGATCATTGCTTGACTTAACTAGGAACAGAGAGCTTATTGTGTCGGGACAGGGACTTGTGTACTCAGATAAGATGTACACGCTATTACAGAGAGAGAGAGAGAGAGAGGAAAAGAGGAAACAGGACAGGTGTAAGTGATGGAGATAATGACGAATGAATTAAGGATAATTAAAGAAAAACAAACCCAAAACTATGTGTCCAATTTCAGATTTATTTCACCTTATTATAAAATTTATGTTCATGTAACATTTTATGTTTTCCCATAATGACGTGGGCTTCACCTATCATACCTACATATTTTATTCAGACAGTAGACAGGGGAGCCGGGAGTCGAAGGGGGGGGCTGTTACAGGGGGAAGGGACACAGTTTTGAGACCATGCTCAGCAATTGTAGTGTAGCCCCTTCTTGATTCATTACAATTATTTTCAGTAATGAAACTAAGTCTTCGTAATATGCATCTACTGCGATTCCTCCACGGAAGTAAAGGATCACAACAATATCTCCAGGTAACATGAAGACATAACAACATAAATCTGTCAGAAGGCCCCACATAATCTAAGTTCGCCTCTGGGCACATCTGATCCCCATTACACTTACACACACACACACACACACACACACACACACACACCTGTATATAGAGACTTTATTCCGCCTGCCCTTTGCGAAGTATATGCTCAATTCCATTGTGTCTTTGACGTTACCAAACAGTTGTACTTGCTGCATGTTTTTCATCCAAGTCCTAAAAGTAGATAAAGAGAGCCCAATTAAACAAATGAGACAAAAATATAATACTTGGCCATTTATTTATTGAGCAAAATGATCCAATGTTACATATCTGTGAGTAGCAAAAGTATGTGAAACTTTGTGTTTAGTATCTGGTGTGACCCTTGTGCAGCAATAACTGCAACTAAATGTTTCTGTTAACTGTTGATCAATCCTGCACATCAGCTTGGAGGGATTTTTTGTTCATCCTATGATGCACTTCCACTAGCATGTGTTGTGAAAATAAGACTTTGATAGATCCCTGTTATTTAAATACAATCGGGTGCTCACTCACCTGTCAACTCATTTATTAAAAACACCTGACTCTAATTTCACCTTCAAATTAAACTGCTAATCCTAGAGGTTCACATACTTTTGCCACTCACAGATATGTAATATTGGATAATTTTTCTTACTAAATAAATGACAAAGTATAATATTTTTTCTCAATTGTTTGACTGGGTTCTCTTTTATACTTTTGTGTGAAAATCTGGTATTTTAGGCCATATTTGTGCAGAAATATAGAACATTCATAAGGGTTCACAAACTTTCAAGCACCACTGTGACCCCATGAAACCCCATGTAACCCCATGAAACCCCATGAAATGAATGTTATGAAAAATGCTCTAAATTAAGTCTGAACTCTGCCTTTCCATAGATCACCCTCATGATGCAGATGAGCTTCCCAGGGTGAAGTTGCATGTGGCAGTCAGGAGCTTCGCCCACTGGCGAGCCAGATTGACCAACTGGGGTAACAAGAATTCTACCCACTGTCTCTCCTTGGGCTTGGGGTTCACCAGGCTCTCAAAATAGAACTGGCACTGGAGAAAAAATCCCTTCCAGGGCTTTCAAAGCCCTCAAAGGGATCCAGAACATCCAGGTGGGTCCAATGGGGAACTCATACTGAATCAAACACCAGCATAAAGATCCCAGTGTGATTCTCCCTTCGCTCTCCTGCTGCATTCATGTTGTAGGCAAAGTGCAGTTAAGAGCTTTATTGAAGAGAGAGAGGCAGACAAATACAAATCGAAAGGTAATATATGTGGTCATAAACAGGCAAAGGTCAGCCGGTCAGCAAACAAGGTATGCTAAACAGGATCAAAAACCATGCATCTGCTCGCTCCAGTGCTCAGCACAAGGGGAAATCCATGACAATCATCAAGCATGTTGAATATCCACTGGTTTCACTTCAGCCTCAGAAGCACTCTGCTTACACATCTGGTAAAGGACATTTGTCCAAAACATTATTTAATTGGAAACTTTGTCAATTAATATAATTTCTAACCAATTCTGTTCACACTTGACATAGTATTTCCTATAGTTAACTAATTCTCTTAGTTAATGCAAGTTTTCTCAAAGGTTAATTTATGGTTCAATTTTTTAAAATTATTTATTTATTTATTTATTTATTTGTATTGCATTGCATTGCTGCCACATGATTGGCTGATTAGATAACTGTATGAATGTGAAAGTGTACAGGTGTACTTTGTAACAAAGTCGATAGTGAGTCTCAGTAGGACATGGACCATGAAGAACTTTGAAAAAAGGGCATTTTAATTTTGAGGGCTATAGGCATTGAAATGTTTTCTGGTACCAAAAAATGGCGCTGCTAGCATAGAGTATGTGACATAAAGTTCTTAATTATTGCATGTTCTGATGCAGTACTGAGTCAAGAGACTGTTATGCATTATTTTATGCAGGCCTAGGCTATATTTCACACTCTGATAACTTACACATTTGAACATCACTAATTTATTTTCGAAAGAGAGAGTGAGAGAGATATTACAACTAGGGTTGTCATTTTAGCTGTTACTAATCTATTATCTATTATATATATCAGCACCAATGCCACCTAAATAGACAATTTCCTAAAATAGGGCCTACAGTAATATTGTTTGTAATAATTACCAGTATGCTGAATAACGGCATAAATGATGAAGAATGGCCAGTGCAGAGTGTTAGACTTGTGGAAGCTTGGGATTACAATTTGGTGTGTTTTTTTTTTTTGCACAAGTGTGTTATGAAGGTGCCTGAAGGACTGTTAGTAATTAAATAGAGCTATACACCTGCTAAATTTGGTAACTAAGCTATATTTTTGGTGTGTGTGTGTGTTTATTATTATTATTATTATTATTATTATTATTATTATTATTATTACCACTGGTAGTGTACTGTTTTGGTGGTGTGCGTTCCTGTGACTCTCATGATTAGTGTTAAATATCTTTTAGAAATTAATCTAATTTAAATAAAAAATAAGGACTCTACTTTCTATTAATTAATATTAATAAACAAACACCAGTTAGTCCAGAATGGAGCTGCTAGAGTCCTAACTAGAACCAGAAGATACGACCACATCACCCCGATCTTATCAACACTGCAGTGGCTCCCAGTGAAATCTCACAATGATTATAAAATACTATTATTAACGTATAAAGCACTAAACGGTCTCGCGCCACAGTATCTAAGCGACCTTTTGATTTTCTATGATCCACCACGCCTACTTAGATCAAAAGATGCAGGCTATTTGACGGTACCTCGAATAGTGAAGGCTACAGCAGGGGGAAGAGCTTTCTCTTATAGAGCCCCACAGTTATGGAACAGTCTTCCAATTAGTGTTCGGGACTCAGACACAGTCTCAGTGTTTAAGTCTAGGCTTAAAACGTATTTGTTTACTCAAGCCTACCATGACTAGACTTTCTATTACGCTAAGCATAGTCCTAACAATCTTTTCTCTCCCTCTCTCCAATATTTTAGGATTAAAACCAGGGGTTGCTATTGAAACTACAGACCATATTCTTGAAAGGTCTGGTATGACTTATGCGCCCTTTCAGGCTGACATTAATGCAGGGTTTTACAGTATGTATATTTATACCGATATCATAGAATACCAGACCGTGGGGGATTTCTATGTACCGCTGTTAAGATGTGTACATATACAGGGGTAGAATCACAAGATTGTTAGTGTTAGATACGACACCCCACATTACGTATCGGTTAATAAATCGTCCGTCAGTGAGATAACCATACAGGTGAAAGACGATCAAAATCGAGATGTGCGCTTCAGTTACGGGAAGGTGTGTGCCAAGCTGCATTTTAGGACTGTGAAACAATTTGTTTAAAAGAAAAAGGAAAAAAAAGGTCATATTTCAACAATCACCACACAGACCCTCTGCGTTATGTCGCATATTACCAGAATCAAGCAGGAAACGGACTCCCTGGCTATGCAGGGGTGGTGTTATGTATGGATCTGGGTTCGGGGGTATGTTTAGAGGTCTCTTTAGAATGGCTATTCCGTTGCTAAAATGTGGTTTTAGCATAGCCAAGCCGCATCTTAAATCAGCTGCAAAAAACATACTAAGCGATGTTGTTAGCAATAAATTATCACATACGCTTAATAATAACAACAACACTCAAGACGGGTCCGGACTAGTGGTGATGGCTTGCAGAAGAGCAGCTAGACTGCCAGGGGCTCGGAGGAGTGGCCAAACGATGAAGAAAAGAAAACATAACACCAAGAAATCGTCAGTTGTAAAACACAAACACAAGAAGACACCAACCAGCTCTACAGCAAAAAGACCAAAGACCTGCATTAAAACAATATTTTAGACCATGTCTTTACTACACAATATGTCAGAAAAATGCTTAAAAACCGAACTGGATCTATTCACAGTACCGTTGACTCAAACCGTTATTGAAAAAATATATATATAGAAGTACCCCCGTTGTCAGCAATATCAGAAACATCACCTATGGAGTTTTTTATAGCGGGCACTGGAGAGGATTATGTGGACCTAAACAACACCCTGTTTTTTTTTAGTCTCAAAATCACTAATGCGGACGGTACAGACATTGCAGACGGAGCCCCCGTGGGACTTATTAACTGTGCCGGATCTACAATATTTTCACAAGTGGACGTGTCGCTTGGAGACAGTCTCATATCACAAAGTTCCAACACATATCCTTATCGATGCATAATAGAGTGTCTCACCAATTATGGTAAAGACGCTCTTGAAACGCTGTTCTCAGCGGGGCTCTTTTACAAACACACTGCCGGTCACATGGACGTATCGGACCCCGCTGGTGGTAATAGAGGTTTGACCAAACGAGCTGCATTTACCAATGCCAGTAATGTTGTTGAACTACTAGCACCCATTCACAGCGACATATTCTTTCAAGAAAAACTAATGCTTAATGATGTGGACATTAAAATTCGCATGACGACGGCAAAAGATGAATTCTGTTTGATGAGGAGCGACGCTGCGGCCTATAAACTAAACATCGTGTCAGCTTCACTGTTTGTGAAAAAAGTGTCTGTATCACCAGGTGTGAGATTGGGGCACGCGCAATCACTGCTCTCGACGCCAGCCAAATACCCCATCGACAGAGTATGCGTGAAAAACTACTCAATTCCTGTAGGCTCACGTGTTTGTAATCAAGAAAACTTGTTCTTAGGAACTCTACCAAAATCCGTTGTTCTGGCTATGGTTGATAATGATGCGTTTACTGGCTCGTATAATAAAAGTCCGTACACCTTTAAAAACTATGACCTAGAATTTTTGGCAGTTTATCTGGACGGCCAACAGCACCCCGCTAAACCTCTGCAGCCTGAATATGGAAGTGGCTCTGCGGTGCATGAATTTTACCAGTTAGCGCTGGCTTCTGGAAAACATCTTAAAAATCAACCTCTAGCTATTGATAGGGAGGATTTTCTGCATGATTATACCCTTCATGCGTTTAATCTCACGCTGGACGAAGATTGCAGTCAACACGTGTTGCTTATCAAATCTGGGAACATTAGGCTAGAAGCACGTTTTAGACAACCTCTACCCCAAACGATCAACTTAATTGTTTATGCCATATTTGACAGCATCATCGAAGTGTCAAATCACAGACAGATCCTGGTTGATTACTATTAATAGGCAAAATGGACACCGTCCAGCTTACGGCTATAATGGATAAGATCTCGTGTAATACCCATTTTCTCGGCGTACTCCCGTGTGACTACCTACCAAAAGCTCCCTTAAGAAAATTACCATCAATTGTGATAATCAACACGCATCCTTCAGGACTCCCGGGTGAACACTGGCTAGCCATCTACATAAACGAGGTCGGCGTGGGTTGTTTTTTTGACAGCTTTGGTAATAAACCAGATGACAATCGTTTTCCACAGAATATCAAAAACTTTCTAAACCGCAATTCTAGAGTGATTTCATCATTCAGCAGTACAAGTCCAAGATTTTTCACCAGAGACCTGCGGGCAGCATTGTGTGTTTTTTCTCTATCGCATGGTAAATGGGCATGATTATGATCGTGTGTTGAAGATGTATACCGGCGATTTTATTAAAAATGACAAGATGGTGTCAGCATTTATGAAAAAACTAAAACTAAAAAAAGGGTGTTTGTAATGAAAATGTTTTCAGATGTATTCGTTGTGTTCAGACAGGTGAAATGCTTATGTCTAACACTAGATTTGTTCAGTAAAAACAAAGAACAGAGATTTCTTCTTCTTCTTTTGACTCTATTATTATTATTATTATTATTATTATTATTATACATACACCACATACAGCAATACAGATAATAACAAGATCATAAACAATAGAAAACTCATGGATTAAAAAAGAGTGGGTGATTTGAATACAGGGCCATCTGAATAATTTGTGCTGATGTTGTGCTCGGAAGTATTTTCTGTTTTTTTACGCTTCTTAGACGAGTTGGTTATAGGGAAGTCGATTTGGTTTTGAAAGAGTTAATTGCGTGTCTGACATAATGGTTTGGCACCGTTGAGTATGGTATGTTTAAAGTAGCAAAAGCCTCCAGAAATTCGAGCCAGCCGACAGGTCTTCGGGCATCAGAAATCTTTTGCGGAGCCGTGATGCCTTTAACTAAATCGAGCATACGTGAGCGGGGAATAGTTCTACCGTTAAACACAAACTCTCCTGAATCGTCCCAAGATGTGACATCTTTCATTTTAGACATTTTATCTAAAATGTAGCGAGCGTTTTTTTACACTCCTCTGCGGAACATTCTTCAAAATATCCGCCGCTACGTTATCTAAACCGTCGTGGTTGTTTACGCCGGGCGGCGCAGACGGCTTTTCTTTTTCAGGATGCTCAGTCTGCATAGGTGTCAATGTTAATGTGCTGTTTTCACGGTCCCCTTGTTTAGCGACTGTTAAAAAGCGCTGTAAATCGTTTGTGTACAGCTTCGCTTTTTCATAACTGTCCAAGTCAGAGTGGTGCAAGATATTTCTTATAGCTATATCCAAATCATTCTCCACGATTTGCTGAATAGATTCGCGTGCTGTCCCGGTCTTTAGTTTGTCCAACTGGTGCTGCGGGACTAAAAACATTTTCTCTGCGTACTCCATTCCCTCTGTTATCTAGAAGCAATCAGGCTGGAGATGAAAGGAATAGCCACGCTTAAGAGCGGTAGAAGAAAGCCCCCCTGTTGATTTATTACACGTCTCTTTCTTTTAACACCGGCAATCTTATCCGCTACAAATTTGATTACGCTTTTCCTTTTTCTGAGCTTCTGGTATTGTTGAGATGTGAGAGGTATATTACCATAGAGAACATTAAGAGCTACTTCACACAATGTCGCAATGAGCTCGTCTGTGGCAGTTTGTAAAATAATCCGTCTTTCTTTGGGTGATGGTTTTAATAATATTTTTAAAAGCGGCAGGTTTCTACAAAGTCTGGCAGACATTTCGCTATCTTCTTTTCTGGAGATATACCACAGGGTGTGGCGCAAGTAAATCTGTTCTGAGCCGATAGTGTTCAGGTGTTTGTGTTTTATAATCAATCAGCAGATACCCGAAAGGCTTGCTGGTTGCGTCTTGATAACATTCCATAAAAAATGTTGTGTTGCTGGGATACATTTGTCTTCCTAGAACACTGACTTGATTAGCATCTCGGGGATTTTTAAACAACATTAGATAATTTGTGTTTAAACTGATGGTCCTACTGGCTTTCCATTGGCAAACTAAATTCTGTACAATATAAATAGCGCTAAGATTTCTATGATGTACATATTGGGTAAAGACCTTCTCCATCTCGCTGCTCCCGCTGGCCTCTTTCAACAGATCATCCAGGATTAACAAATTAACCGTGTTGGCCGGAAACAGAGCATCATCATTCAGAGTCTGTGGTAATCCTTCAACAAATTTTATTTTGTACATTTTCAACAATTCATCATACAACGGTTGCCAACAATCATAAATATACACAATATTTTCAATTATTTTTTTAATCAAATGTACAGCATTTTGCAACAACATTTTTACAAAATATGACTTCCCCGAGTTTGAAGGTCCGCTTATCACACATGAAAAAGGGTGATGTAATCTGAAATCAAACCCCTCTGTGTCTCGCACACCCCTATGTCCAAAAAGATTGTCAGAAGCCATATGGGATCGTTGTGAAATCTGGGAGCAGTATGCGTTTGTTGTACACAACCTTAAACTTTTTAACAACTGACCTGTTGTGTAGTGTGAATTGTTTTTTATTACGTACAATGGTATCTGTGTATGTCAGTATATGACGACTATTATCTGCCCCCAGGACGTAGTGATCGACAAGTCCAATCAGGGTGTCTAATCTAATGGCTTTTAAATTTACTGCGTTGAGCGTGACACCTTTGGCTTTCATGCATACCTTACCCTTCGCAGTGCGGTAGCCCTATGTTTTTGGTCCGCCTGAACAGAATTCTACAATATGATCACCAGGTCCAACCTCGTCAGTTAAATTACAGAGATAGGGGCCCAACGGAGGTTCCCAGTCGCCCTCTCTAGATGTAAAGATCACACTGTCTGTGTCACTGTACAACAGCCTGTCACCCAATTTGTCCATTAATTCGTAAAGTTCTAGACGGGCATGAGCTGTTGTGAAAGCCCCAAGAAAGATGTTGATGTCGCGAGTCTGCCCCCCTTTCCCATCCGCATAACACCACTGAATTAGAGCCACGCTGTCTGAAACGAAGGAAAGGTGTTTAACATCATACCCATCACCGAAAATGTGCTGTGTAAATTGTTCCGGGTCCGAAATTAACTCTGCACACGGCAAGTTTTCACGCCTGGAGAAACGACCCCAAAGTGAGTTCAGCAGAAGTTTGTTAATAGAACGCCGTGCTGGATTGCGACTTATCTTACCGGCGTCCACCTTAATCCCCTCTTTCTCCAAGTAGTCTGAGATGTAGGATTCCTTGTCTGCGTCTGTCATAACGTGTGCGGGGAAACCGCTGGCCTCTTGTTTATATTGTAAAAATGTTTTAACATAATCACAAAACAAAGTTTCTGACCGTTGTGTGAAATGCCACACCTTGTCCACGTTCGTTACAATATAACCCTTTTCCACACCTTTCAACAGCTCTATGCTGACCCAACACCCTGAAATAGCTCTTTCCTCATCAGTATGGCCACACGGGTCTGTCTGATTCTGATGTTCGGCGCATGTACGACAAAGTGGAAACATAAGCTTACCACCAGTCCTATAGGGAAAGACGGGGTGAAGCAGTTTTCGTGGTGGCAGTACTGTAGCCTTGACAAACCCATAATAATTTTCAAGAGGTTCAAAATCCTTGAAAATTATTTGTGGATGTCCTATGGGGTAACATTTTTTGGCCTGGCAAAAGGGGTACAAACTTGTAAAGTTGACATATTGTATTTTTTCACTATTGTCGGCTTTGTGATACAATTTGTACGCGTTAGTACGACCACCAAATAGCGTGTTGCGCGGTTTCAATCATCAGGATGTGTGTAAGTGGACAAACGCCATTACAGTGACATCGTTCTGTTTAGCGTTATTCCAATCACATTCCCACATCACCTCAACATCGAGACACCTTTTCCAAAATTTCGAGCTTATCATCAAACTGTCTTCTGAGCAAACCGTAGGGCACTTTTGATAACGGATGTAAATGGTTTGGGTTATAACGACATTCATGCCCGTGAAACATGCATCCGTTGAATTCGAAACCGTATTTGACACCATCCTTTTCATAATAACCATCGAGATGATATTTTCCAAATCACCATCTCTCCATGATTTAAAGTGTGCTGAATGTTCACGCCGCGTGTTGTTTTGACATATTCAAGCCATTCAATGGAAACGGCCGAGTATGTCTTGTTCTGATTTGTGTATGCATTGTTATGGGTCAGAGCTAGGGTGTCTTTAGGTAGATAGTGGGTTTTATACACGGCCATGCAGCACGCTGCTAATGTGGTGTATCTGAATGGGTCGAGTTTGGTACATTGTATGAATTCGTCACGGTACTTCATGCATGCCTCACGGAGCAAAACGACATCGTTCTTGCAGTACATGGCGAGCTCTTTTTTTAAAATCAAAAACCTTACCTGACACTGTAACATACCACTCATCAAACAGAGCCCTCTCTTTGTCAGACATTGTCTCATAGCCGCAGAAATGCTTATCAGGGTATGGGCCTACGTAGTCTTCATTTTCTGTTCTATTGAACAGATGTGGAAAATGACCTTTCTCAGCACAGGTTAGATTTAACGTGGCGGATGTCATGGACAGAGGCACAGGGATGAAAGAGTAGCTATCGATGAAACGTTGTTTGAATGTCTTATCATACATTAAAATGATCCGACATAGTATTTGCATAGTAATTTGGAGTGTTAGCCCTGCTTTTGCAAAATATTCCAATAGTATAAAATTGTCAAACCCTGAAGCGTTGTGTGCAACCCATGTGTAATTCTGATAATGAGGCTTTCTAAACTTTTTAACAAGTTGATCTATACAGTCTGTACCAGCGGCTGTGAACTCTTCCCCTTTAAATGTAATGGCGCATACGACATTTGCTACGTGTTTACCGTCCGTGTGTTGTGTCTCAAAATCATAATAAATGTATTTGTCGCTAGGTGGTTCCATTTTTATCGGTTGTATGAAACATTGGTCACTCCGTCATTAACCAATTCAGCTTTACAATAGATACAGTGTTCTGTAGGGCACATATGTTTTTTTTTGGTGCGGCTCCGTTGACGTGATATCGCCTATTACATTTCTGACAGTATTTAGTGACATCACACTGAGCGTACTGTTGTCCTGTTTGCATTTGTTTATGCGCGTTGTAACAGTAGGCTGATCTGCAGTACTGCAAACACCCGTGACATTGCCTCGTTTTGCCAACGTATTTATGACAATCGGGTGCATTACATACATCGCAAACGTATTTACACATATGGTGTCTACGGCTAGTAAAACCATGATAGCAGTATTCGCACACGTATGGTGTACCAATGAATGCTTTTAGGTTCTTTATCAAGAAATAACGTTCGTTGTGTAGAAACTAGAACACGGTCTTATTATGAGGCTCGTCATTGTTCGTAAAGTGTTCCAACAGACCAGAACATGTTCTATGGAACACCACTATTTTAACATGTAACAACCGTTCAAACCGTGTGATGTCATTAAACTCTATCTTTTGTTGTACCGAATACCCTGCAGTTTTCTGTAGAGACGCGGCTAACGACTCAAGTTCACTACATGGCGTATGCGGTTGTAGAAAATGGGACAGACAGATCGCAAAACACAGATTGTTAGATATGTTGTTGGGACAGAACAGATTCATTCTGTTTCTGGCAATCACCTCGTTATGATCTAAATCACGTATCTTTCGATAAGCACCACCGTGTTTACCGTGAGCTACAGACACGTTCAGATCTAGACATTCATCAGCCCGTACGTCAGAATTACTTTGCATAATGTTCTCTAGCTGTTGTGTGAATATGTGCAAATCGTAATCATTATCAGGTGACAAGACAGCGTTAACATCAGAGGGTAGACTAGGGCCTCTCAAGGTAATGTTGATTAAACCCCCATGGCCGGCCAGCAGCCTGGAAAACGACACTATTTCAGACATGATATCATGCAGAAATATAGTGTACGCAGCCAGGTCTGGAGCAGTTATCACACACATTTATACAACGCCGTTTCTCCAAACTATTAAATCTGCGTCTCGGTACCACCGTATAACCACCAACAGACCCACCCTCTCTTACGATAGACTCAATAGCGGCTTCGGATAACCCAAAATTTGGCTCCGAAGGATTAAACGATTGACTGTCTGACCCCCACCCCACCTGCTGTGAATTTGAATCGCTGTCTAACAACGAATTAGGCAGTGGTTCTGTTTGAACCTCAGCCATTGATCTAACACTGTTTAATTAGTCCAACAAAGTATCAGTGGTAGACTGCTGTCTATTCAGATCCTCCATTGTCCGAATTAAACCCTGTAACGTCTCTGTATTGCCACGCTGTTCAAAAGTACACACACCATCGTCGCATCTTCTAGATTTAATTGCAGCTCCCAGATTACTCGAGTTTTCACCACACCGCTTTTTTTTTTTTAATTGAAACAAAAACTAGTAAAAAAATAAAAAATATCACACACAGTAAACCAGATACGAACCAGCAAATAAACACACACACACACACACACACACACACACACACACACAGAGGGGTATAAAATACTTATTGTACAACTCACCCGAGTTTCTGTACAAACTGTTTTAACAATTCCGTCGTCAGGTGTTGATTGTGATCAACGTGTCGAATCTCCCCAGCAAGAAGCTTCTGGGTTGCTATGATTTGTTTGTGTGTGATATGGTTTTGTAATGTTTCCACAACACTTTGATTATAAAGACGCTGATTCTTCTCTATAATGTCCAGACGCTCGGTGACGCTAGCAAAAGTCTTTTCAAATCCAGCAATACGATCCTCGATGGCCTTGAACCCGGTTCGTATCACCTCTGCCGAGTCTCTGTTATTGTCTAGAACAACAGTAGCCTCGCGACCAAATGCTTCTTGGTTTGAAGGCAGATCGTCTCCAGGAACCGGGGTAAATACACAGGCGTCTCACGAATCAAACAGCTCCTGATTCCAGTTCAAACAAGAGTCTATAGCGCTCGGTTCATTCACAGCTGACTCTGTTGGGAAAAAAAAACACAAAACATTGCTTAGGATACCTTCACTAATTAGGATGATGAAACACTCTTTTTTTAAATTAAAAAAAACACATGCTACATACCGTCTGTCGATCGTAAGAGAGATCTTGATCGTTTACGTTTAGACGTCGCGACACCCGCGCCGTGGACCTGAGCGACTGTTTTACGCTCGGCCTTTCCAGAGCTCGTTGGTATACCGCGTTCAGTAGAAACCGCAGCACTATTTTTGAACTCGGGTGCAGCGATCTTGTTTACAAGATTTGACAAGCCTTGAACAGTAAACAAACGAACACAATACATAAAACATCTTAAACCGCTTTTAAACAGAACAGCTAAATATCTCATTATTACAGATCTTACCCAACACGGGGTTTTCCAACCTGACTCGCGGGACTTCTGTGTTCGCCCCTTTGTGTAAAATAAAGTAAAATCATTAAACACATACACAATACATAGGATCGAATACTTATAAAGAATCACAACGTACGTACCGCTTGCCTTGCTCAGAAAATGTATTTCGTCTACGATGTCCGGGATAGACACGATGTCAGCATCACCTGTAACGTTAGATATCTGTTTTATCCACCACAATAAACCCATAAATTCGTTTATAAATAAAAACATTCTTAACAATGTGTAATAATAATAATAATAATAATAATAATAATAAAACAAAACACTTACTGTTACGATAGACGGCCATCTCCTCTTTGAAGTATTCTCCAAAATAAAATATAAAGCTTTAGCGGTGAGTTAAAGCGAGAATCGACGATTCGCCTAAAATTACACAGCGCTCTGATACACAGCCGAGATCTTAGAGACTTCTGCGTAACTGACTCTACTTTTAAACATAACGCATACCTATTGTAGGGCGTGTCGTAAAGCCATTAACACCCCCACAGACACTCATTATCATGAACAATCTGTAGGATCACACCACGACCCCCCAGTCATAAAAAACTCTTGGTCAGGAAGAAACAAAGGGCCATAAATTAAGCACTCCTAGAGAAACGCAGGCCTGACAAGGACGAGGCCATAAATTAGCCCTCTAGTTCTACCGCCGTGATTGACATTTTGACAGAACGTACTGGCCACGATGAAAACACGTGTATGGGTGTGTTTAGAGAGAGAGAGAGAGAGAGATGTCTGAAAACACGTATGTGTGGGCGGGGTTTAGCGAGAGTGAGGTGTTTCAGTTTAACTTCATTATTGCTTAACACAGACACTGGAAGACATCTCTTGAAAAAAAACTTCTCCTAGTTTAAACCTCTTTTAACCACCACTTTAACATTTTTACCTCGTAGGGATCTTTGTTTAGAAGTCATGTAATATGCGCTATTCTTTTTAAACAGCTCTTTTAACCATTTTTACATCCTAAAGGTTTGTGTTTAGAATGTATGTAATACAAACGATTCTTTTAAACAGATTCTTTAAAAAAAAAAGAAAAAGAAAAAAAAGACGCTTTAACTCCTAAACTTTTTATTCAAAGGTAAACCGGGATCCCTAAAAACATAATCAACAATTGTTTTCATTTATTTCACAAAACAAATATTCTACTCATATACGTACACATTCAAACATCATGCTTTTCTAACAGTGTGTTTACACAAACGAAATACCCCCACACAGTAACACAAACACATCCCCATATTAAAAACATTATTTCTTTTCAGACGTATTTCACCCCACCAAAAACCAAACTCATTAACATAAACACCTTTTGTTGGGAGGGGGGCTATCCCCCCCCCCCACCTCTCCACAACACCCCCAGACACAAAGGAGCCAGATTGACCAGCTGATACACTCGATAGGGTTACCCCTCTCACCACCCCTACAGACCTGCCAGTCAGGGAAGCACAGAGGGTCATACATTATCAAACACACTACTTTGATTGACAGTTTGACAGAAAGTGTATAATATAACTACTTATGCGGGGAAAAAACTGATTAATCAAGTTACTGCTGTGTCATTTCAAAGAAATATATCCAGATGTAATTGTTCACTAAGATTTATTTTTATTTCATTTTTTATTGGAATTCGAAATCTCTTGCATACGAAACTGCACGTACGAAACCAAACCCTACGGAGCTAAGCACGCGCATGCGCAGATATTGTCCCTAAACCACGTTGGATTTCATTGTATAGGCCATATCTTGATCTGGTATGTTTGTGTTATATATGAATGGATTGTTAAATAGATTATACTCTAGGCATTTCCATGACGTGTAAAAATGTTTATTTTATATACCTGAATAAAAGATTCTGAAGTCGCAATCCCTTCGTTGCTAACATGTGGTCGAAATTGCGTTTAATAGAACGTGTAGTGAGGAGCTGAGAGAAAACTACATCTTTCCCCCTGGAGTTGATTCTCTCACAGCCTCATCTGAGTGGAGCAGCAGAGCTGGACACTAACTCAAGGCAAGTCATGTTTTTTGTCCTCAGCTTTACACATAGTTATAAATCTGTTATGTAGTTTAATTCAATTAAATCGTTAAACAGCGCTTCAGCTATACGGTTTAAAGAGGAGACAGCTAATTAGCGCTTAGCCCTAAGATGAAATCTACCGAAAATGATTGAAGCTGTGATGTAGAGAGTAGAAACTTATTTTGAGTAAAATCTAACATGTTAAAGTTCAAGGCTCAAGGTTTACTTCTTCCTGTGGACCTTTTTATTTTTACACCCATCTCCCCACAAACATGTTAGCTTTCTAAATAGCCAACATAATTAAACTAAACCATGGACACCTGGGGCAAATCAAAGACATCCTCACACATAACCCAATACTCAAGCAGGAAGAGCATGAACCAAAACAAAGTCACTTGTCCACTTAGAAACCGCGCCGCAGTGCCATCTGCCGGCCGTGTCGTAACAATAATGGCGTTTTTGTTCTATACTCTTTATATTAGGTTTATCGAAATTGTTTATTCACACTGTCAGAGGTGTTCAGCCAGGAATTCTTCATTCTCAAAATGCCACTGTGGTTTAATAAACTGGACATTGGCCTCTTGCTGGTTTTTGGCAGGTAAATTATTGATTATGATATGTCTGGAACAATGCTGTTGTTCTGTGCTTTTTATGTGAAATCAGTGCACACTTCCTGTGTTGAAGTATGCCAACCATCTATTATCATAAATGTTACAACTGATTTTTAAAATAAATGATGATTATATGCTTTATCTTCATCATCAGTTTTTTAAATAGGAAAAGTTGGACAAATGTATAATTGTCCAATTACTGTAACACTAGTATATGCAAAAAGTTTTAAAACCAACTGGTATGTATTAATTGTGTAAGAGTGTGCCTTTTCTGTCATCTCTAGTGTCACCATCGTTGCAGCTCCATTTCTGACACCAGTCAAGCATAAATATTGCTCTTCCATAGAAGTTACATGTGTGTTTGATGGTAGTGGGGTAAGTCTTTATTACACAACCTAGCTAATTTAAGGAAAAATCAACATTTAGTGTCTTAGCGAGGTTTTGGGCACCACAGGCCTTGGCAAGTGAAGAGATGAAAACCAAAAGATCTGTATAGAGAGTGATAGAACGACACTGGTCTACTAAGATGTGGACAAAAAAGTAATATGGTCGGATGAGCCATCCCTCTCCATATTCTCAAGGGGTTGAGGTCATCTGTGGCATACACCAAGAGAAAAGGAAAGGCATGAATGCTGCACCCCAATAACAGGGGTCTGCTGGCTCTAGGGAGTTGGCATGTTTGGGTCCTCTTGTCCCCTTAGAGGAAGAAGCTACCGCAAATCAATACAAAGTTGCTCCAAGTGATCACCTTTGTCCTACGATGAAACATTTCTCTCCTGATGGGAGTGGTCTCTTCCAGGATGACAATGCCCCTATTGCCCTCACTGAATGGTTTGATGAGTTCAGTCACCAGATCCCAACCTAGTTGAACACCTATGGGAGATTTTGGACTGCTGTGTTAGACAGTGCTCTCCGTCTACCGTCTGGGCAGCTCCTGAATGTTCAAAGGAACAACACCAGACTCTCTGTTCGCACAGAATGAAAAGCATTTATTTGGTAAATTCTCAGTTCAACAGCAGGTATGCAACAACTGTAATCTTTTAATAGCAATTAATGTACATGGTGTTTCAGTGAAGAATACAGTCAGGTTTATTGCCACTCTTGCTAGCCCAGCTACTGGAATCATAAACCATATTTCAGACACAGTTGACAGGATTCAAACCTGCATGGGGAAACCCCAATGGGGTTCTAGTCCATCACCTTAACCACTCAGCCACAACTACACAAAAAGCCTTGCTTCGGGATGGGCCACTGTCTGATCGCATTTCCATGCACTTTGTTTCAGAATGTATAGGCTTCTGTTAGGGACCCTGCTCAGGTATTTTGGCAACACAACGAGGCAGTGTAGTTGGTTCCCTTGGCAACCATCTATGGACAGTGCCATAAAATCAAGACAGTGCTATAATTTGAAGCCTAGAATGGGCTTCAATGAACAGTTCTTAACCATAGTGTGGCAAACAGAAGCATAAACCTGTTTGTAAGCATCCTAAACTATACATTTCAAGTGACGTGACTTAAAAAATGACACCATGTGAAGAGGAATTACAATACAAACAGTCTTTTAGACCCTCAACAGAGTGCAGCAACTGGGTAGATTGTCAGAAGTGGGATTTGAACCCACGTCTCCAGAGGAGACTGCAACCTTAACGCAGCGCCTTAGACCGCTCGGCCATCCTGACTCACAAAAGAGGCTTAAGTTTGAACCCTAGAATGGGCTGCAATTAGCTTGACTACAGGTGTCCTAAACGATGCAGGGACATTTTAATGGATTTCTTGAAATATCTCATCAGGAACAACCAAACGCCAACTCAACAGAGTGCAGCAAAGGAACTAAATGTCAGGAAAGGGATTTGAACCCATGCCTCCCAGGGAGACCACAACCTGAATGCAGCACCTTAGACCACTCGGCCATCCTGAGGCATTGGAGGTGCGCGTCGTGGACCATGCACAGGTGTTATGTTGACCATATGAGTCGTATAAACACTTGTATAACTGGTCGAATATCTACAGGCAGTGATTTAAAGGAAACCCATGCAGTATTTTGACACAAATGTTTCCAGGAGAGGAGAACACTTTTTAAGGTGACATACCTGGATTTTTAACAGCTCCATAGTTTGTCATACAAGCTTGGGTAACAGCCACAACAAACCATGTTTCAACTGCCCTACGGCAAACCAAATCACGGAGGTAGTGGGGTAGCGGGCGGGAAGACCAATTGTATTTTCGCCAGTGACGCGTCAACATCAGAGCTACTGTCACATTGGATTTCAGTGTGGCTTGGGATGCCAACCATCTAAGGTCTGGGCAGATCCAGACTCTTTATTAGACATTTAAATGAACAACGCCTGAGTCCGGCATCTCAGAATTAAGTAGTGGGCAAGTCGAAAAAATCTCAGTGAAGACTTTGTACAATAGCAGGTATGCAATGATTGTATACTTTTATTGGTAATTCTTCCAGGTGATAGTGAAGAGGTCAGTCAGCATTATTGTTACAGTTGATATCCTAACAATGGCTCTGACCTGTCTGAATCATTTGGTAAGTGCTATTTGTTGGGGTAGTTTTCAGTGATTCAGACAACTGAATCAAGAAGACATTTTGTGCGGGTTTTAAAGTTTTAAAGTAAGTGCTTACAAGTTGGGGCAACTTTCAGTGAATTTGGACTCCACGAATGTGGAGTGTGAAACTATAATCACATTCATTGTTGTTGAGATTCTAACTTAAGTGTTTCTGTTTATAAATATTTATTAAAATTCTTGCACAAATATTTAGTGAAACATATGCTGAAATCTCTTAGGCAATACCTTTGAATACATCAGTGAAAGCATCATTTGGCTGTGTACCTACTCTCAATCGAGAGTGATAACTGCCTGTCAATGTGTGAATCACCTGGTTCATTCACATGGAGTGATCTGCCATCATCACTTCTATTGTCACATTGGATTCTGTGGGTTGGACTGTGAATCATCTCAAGTTATGATCAGACTCTGAGCATTCAAAGGAACAACACTTGACTCAGGCCCCTCAGAATGAAATAGTGGTCAACTGGTAAATTCTCAGTGGACAACTTCTAGGATAGCAGGAATGTAGTGATTATATTTGTTGTGGTAAATATGGCAGGACAAGATGCAAAGAAGAAGACCACCCACCTGTCTTATTGTCACAGTTGTTATTCTATCAATGGCTCTGACCTTCCTGAATGGTAAGTGCTATTTGTTGGGGTGGTTTGGGAGATTGAAGCAACTAAAGATACTTCTTTTTTTTTTCATTTTATTATTGTTTATTTATTTATTTATTCATTTTTTTTTTTTTACAATTTATTAAACGTTAAACAGTTTGGTCAACATCCAATACTTTCAAAAGAAAGCACTATTAGATTACTTCAAATAGGAGCACTTGATTTACAATATATTCATAAGTGCTTCTCGTTGGGGCGGTCTCATCTGTGTATTTGCCTTTACCGTCTTCTGTGACTGGTGCAATGTGTCTCTGGATGTTACCCCAATTGTATCACATATACTTCAGTTTTAATGTAATTTTCTGCAAGCTTTGGTACCTTTCAGTGACGGCAATAATAGGAAATGTTGAAACCGTAATATTGTTTCACTTCATAAAGATTTAGTTAAACTGTTGCCAGTGTATTTGGTGTAATTTGTTCTGTCTACTGTTTTTTTTTTCTTCTTATATTCACATGAACTGTTTAACGATCATCAGCGCTTTTGTCCCTTTGGATTTCGAGGTGGGTTGGATGCGAACCATCTAAGGCAGGGGTGGGCAATTTTATCCGGAAAGGGCCGGTGTGGGTGCAGGTTTTCATTCCAACCAAGCAGGAGGCACACCTGATTCCACCTGACTAATCAGTTGATCTTGGCTATCAATGGATTCAGGTGTGGCTTCTGCTTGGTTGAGATGAAAACCTGCACCCACACCGGCCCTTTCCGGACAAGATTGCCCACCCCTGGTCTACATCATCACAATCAAAACACTTGGAAGAATGGTGTTCATCCCTCCAGTTGAGTTCAGAGACTTGGAGAATCAATGTCAAGGAGCACTGAAGCTGTTCTAGCAGCATGTGGTGGCCCAACACTTTACTGAGACACTTTAAGCTGGTTTTTCCTTTGTAGCCTGTCTGTATGTGAAAATAGGATTAAATCATATACTATAGTATGGTCCATGAAGTAGTTGCAGTTGGAAATGTAATGTAACTGAAAGAGAGAGAGGCATTTTGATTTTGATTATATGATTGATTTTTTTATTCAGTTTTCAAATGCTTCTTTGTACTCAGAGAGGTTCTTTTTTGTCTGTTGACATTATTTCAGGGAAATTGATGCTTCCTAAATTTGAAAATGGCACCGAGGTATGACTCATGCCGGAGGAGAAAAGTCAAGAGCCAGCAAAGTACTTGCAGAAGATACAGAAGAAAGGTGAGAAGATTTCAGACGTCTTTGTTGTTATATGGACAGCTGTTATTATGTTCTTCTCCCAGCCAAATTTCAGCAGCTGCTTTGCTTCTGACAGCATTGATAAATACTTTTATATAACTAAGAAATTGCTTTGTTTGAAATGACAGTTTACTAAGAATACACTTGCCAATTTATTGAGTACACTTGAATAAAAATAATGCAGTATAATTTTGCAGACTGTAATTTGTGGTGCTGTTGAACTGTACTGAGTTATATTGAGGTCTTCCTAATATTTTGCACATCCAGTTGAAATATGCATTGTGGTTGAAGTATGGTAACTGTATTATTTATCTCAATTTTTAGCTAGACACACAAGGAGTGGAGAATGCAGGTAACAACTATTCAAAAATGTAAAACATCTAACTGCATAGAGTAATGAAGCGTGATCAATTTTCTACACAAAGAATTTTGGTTCCATAGTAATTGGGAAAATGAATATGGTATACTGTAAATTATTCCCTCAGACTACTTCCAATGTCAGCACTGACTATTTTGGTATAAACAAAGAATTGGCTGGAGAGGGCTTGGACAGCAGCACACTTATCTGACAGCTGAAATGTGTAGGATGGTGCTATGTCCCTGTATCCATCCAGGTGTGTCTGCACAGTTGGCTGACATGCTTACTGGGCAACCATAATGTCATTTGCACTGTATTCATATAACTGTATAATAAATATTCAGGTGTTTCAAAGATAGCATCTGGTCTATTCATATAGTGGCAGTGTAAGAAATACCATGTTATAGAGCTTTAAATTGTGATCAGTAGTAGTGTTAATAGTGTTAACAAAACACTACTTACTGATGGGCCTCGTCCACTGCACTCCTGAGGAAATCAGACATGGTTGACTTGCTGAAGAAATGGAAAAGTAACCAGAAATCACCAAAATCACCAGCCAGTTAGCAGATGATACAACCATCTCTATGAAGCAGCTAACGAAAGTTCCCAAGATATTACATAAAATTCACATTTTCTCCAAAGCCTCTGTTCTAAAGCTAAATTTGAATAAGTGTGAGCTAATGCCAGTTCAGCAAAGACGCTTAACAGAGGCTTACAGCATCCCTATAAAATCCACAGATAAATACTTGGGCAAGTATATATCCAAAGATTCAATTGAAAGCAAAAATATGAATGTGTGGAAAGTAGTAGATGAATAAAGTAAACATTGCTCGTGGTTATTAAGAGATATTAGCTTATTGGGTTGAGTATTTTATCTATCCTGCATACACAATGTACAGCAATTAATAAAGATAAATCAGGTTGATTTTGATTATATCTGCATCAGGAAAATTCATTACATTAAGAGAGCAGAGATGACCAAAGAATTTAAAGATGGAGGCCTACAAGCCACCGGTTTTGATTTTATAAATGGGACCTTGAAAATTAAATGGTTAAAACCTTTCCTAAACAACAACAACTTCTGGTTCCATATTCCCAGAGAAATATTTAAGAAATTGGGAGGGATCAGATTTTTAGTTAGATATGATTTCAGTATTCAATGTTTACTGATTAAATTATCGCAGCTTCACCAGCAGGTCATGTTATATTGGAAACAGTTGCACCTCCAGGATTATTTTCAATGCTGTAATTACAAAACTAAAAGATTGGAGACGCCCACTTTGAAGATAAAACCTTTCGTAGCATGTGAAAATGCGCTGTTATATTTTTACTGTTTTACTGCAGAATCACATAAAATCCACCATTAAATATTGTTCATTTACACACACACACACCACGGCCCTTCCTGCTCTGCAGAATAAACCAGATAAACCAGTTAGACGGTGTCAGTAAAAGTAAAACTAGGCAGCTCCATTTTGTGTCGAGGGGAAACTAAACCATTTCAGGAGTAAAAACACAGTGAGTATCTAAATCTAAAGCTATAATATATAAACACACTGAATGTACACCAGATGCAGAGGAGTTTTGTGGGTTTGTACTGAAGTTTGAATGTACACAGGTTGATTTATGACTTGATACTGTGACTATTTCCTGTAAGTGAACTCTGTGCTGATACAGGGTTTGATTTAACACACCGATGTTGGAGTGAAGGCCTACTGGAACAATAAAACATTTTGTAAAACGTGTCAGCTGATGTTTAAAACCATAAAAGCGATCCAGTCTTGCTAGGGAGAGGTTGTTATCTATGGAGTGGGCCCACGTGAACTGTCTCAGTTTTTTATTTAAATTCCTCCATATATCGTTTGGTTTGTGAGCCTCCATCATTTCCCACAGGCACTTACGGGAGGCCACATGAGGTTCTGTATGGTTCCTGTCCAAATTATCTGTTGTGCAGTTAAAATCCCCACCCAAAATTAAAATATCGGCAGTGTTGCAGTCAGCAATGGCATTGTCTAGTTTATTTAAGAAACTCATTCTCTCCACTGCGTTGGTGGGAGCATACACACAAATAAAAACAAAACTCTCATTCTCATAAAAAGCTCTTACTTTTAAAAGCCTCCCATTTAAAACCTCATCTACTGTATAAGAACTGGGAATAAAATTGCGAGCAAACAGTAAGGCAACCCCACCACTAATTGATGTATTGTGACTTAAAATTGCCAGCCCACCCCACTCCTTCATCCAGTTAGTAGCATTGTTGTCATTACTATGTGTTTCTTGTAACATAGCTACATCAATACGCTTCTACTTTAATAACTCATACAACTTTACATGCTTTTCATGTTCTCTTGCCCCATTAACGTTTACACTTGCAATATGAATCCCAGTCATAAGAACAAAGTGTAGATAAAACAAGCAGATGCTGAAACCCATTCTAATATAAAACACACCAAACACTCTACTGGTCATCATCAGAAGTTTCTTTGCTTACTTTAGTAATCAATTTCTTCAGTCGAAAGATATCTGTGTCAATAAAAAGCTCCTTCCCTTCTAAAATGTTTGACATCATGAGTAAACTGCTTTAGATCTGGGAAATAGTTTTCTAGCACAATGTTCTTTTGCCACTTGGTGCTTCTTAAGAACTCTTTAATGTCCTCAGCACGGTATACAACTTCTCGCTGTTCTTCCTGAGAGCCAAAGTTAAAAACAGGATCTGACATGTAATCATCGTTTCTGTTTCTTTTTCATCTATTTTAGTGTCTTTTTTGGCCTGTTTGCTCCCTTGTCCCTTACCTCGTTTTTTTCCGCTTGTTCGGTACTTTAAACATGGGTTCGTCCTCCATCTCCACATCTCCCCCATCCCCCGACGTAGTGACTGGTGCTTCTGAGCGACTGCTCTGCACCCCTGTACGTGCCTCTGCCAGCGCAGGTATCTCCAGCACTGAGCCAGAATCCACTGTGCCTTTATCGGTCAAGCAAGGATTCTCCAGTTCGGTCAAGCAAGGCCTCCCCGGAGCCAGTTCAGGCAAGCAGGGCCTCTCTGGCAATTAAGTCGTTATGGGCTAGATCACGTATCTTTCGATAAGCACCACCGTGTTTACCACGAGCTATAGACACATTTAGATCCAGACAGTCATCAGCCCACATGTTAGAATTGCTTTGCATAATGTTCTCAATCTGGTTTGTGAACACGTACACATCGTAATCGTTGTCAGGTGACAAGACAGCGTTAACATCAGAGGGTAGACTAGGGCCTCTCAAGGTAATGTTGATTAAACCCCCATCACCGGCCAGCAGTCCGGAAAACGACACTATTTCAGACATGATATCATGCGGAAATATAGTGTACGCAGCCAGGTCTGGAACAGTTATCACACACATATTTATACAAGGCCCTATCTCCAAACTATTAAATCTGAGTTTCGGTACCACCGTATAACCACCGACATCTCCACCCTCTCTTACAATAGATTCAGTAGACGATTCGGATAACCCAAAATTTTGCTCTGAAGGATTAAACGATCGATACGATTTGCTGTCTGACCCCCACCCCACCTGTTGTGAATTTGAATCATGGTCTAATGACGAAGTTGGAATTGATTCTGCTTGATTGTCAGCCATTGATCTAGCCATGTTTAATAATTCCAACAACGTATCAGTGGTAGACTCAGATCTATTCAGATCCTCCATTGTCCGAATTAAATACTGTAATGTCTCTGTGTTACCGCTCTGTTCAAAGGAACAAAAACCGTCGTGGTCGCATTTTCTAGATTTAATTACTGCTCCCTGATTACAAACTGTTTCACCATAACGCTTTGACATTTTTAAAAGATTTTTTAATTTATTTATTTAAACAAAACTAATAAAAAAAATCATACACCGTAAATGTAATAAGTTAAAATAGTCAAATGTTTAAAAAAAGAGTTAAAAGAGTGTTTATTTTTCGCTGTTGTTCCATTTGAATGTGTTAATACATTGATGATTCAAGTGAGTATAACGCTGATCAGTCATCTATTAGGATGGTCTGAATCCTGCACTGTGGGCTCGATTGCTTTAGTCTCCGCCCACATACCTGGAGGAAAAGCGGTAATTTTCCACTCGAGTAAAGCTCTCGTGGAGGTAACACCAACCGTCATGATTGTGACTTATTTCTCCTCTATATAGGTATGTTGTGCATGTTTTACCCACCTGTTTTATCTGTGTTAACTTGCTGACATTTTGAGACGTACTTATATTTTGTTTCTGATAGTTTTTGAGTAGAGATAACTAAGTTTTTTCTCGTGTGTGTGTGTTTGCGCGTGCGTCCTCGCCTTGTACGGAAAACCAGAAAAGCGCTAGCCTGTGTTTAGCCGTAATTTGGACATGAAAGTCGTATTTTTATGTGTACTTTTATTTAAATAATGTTTAATGCACTTTAGGTTCACTGTTTGTTTGTGTGTATTGTTGTATTTTTGACATTTGATTCGAGTAAAGCTCTCGTGGAAGTAACACCGACCGTCATGTTTGTGACTTATTTCTCCTCTATATAGATAGGGGGACAACATAAACAGATAGGAATCAGTAATTACTACAAGTAAACACACATATGTATAAAAACCGTATTGTACAACTCACCCGAGTTTGGTGTTTTTAACTAATTGTACAATCTGCTGTAACAACTCCGTCGTCAGATATTGGTCATGGCCAACGCGGGGAATCTCCCCAGCAAGGAGCCTCTGGGTAGCTATAATATGTTTATGCATGATGGTGTGTTGTTGTAAAGTATCCGTTACAGATTGATTTATAAAAACGATGTTTCTTCTCAAGGCTGTCCAGACGCTCTCTGAATACAGCAAAATACAGCAAATTTTATTCTTTCTAGGCTTCGTTGACACAAGCCGTTCACTAGAACCGGCAACATGATTTTTGAACACGGGTGTGTCGATCCATGAGCAGTAAACAAACAAACACAAAGAAACATAAAACCACATTTAAACATAACCGTCAAATATCTAATTATCACAACACTTACTGAGCATGGAGTTATTCGACCTGACTCGCCGAGCCGCACCGCCTGAGTTCGATCCTTTGTGTAAAATAAAAAGTATAGGCTAATCATTCTACACATACACAACACATAGGCACATAGGCATGTGCACATAGGCACATATATATATATATATATATATATATATATATATATATATATATATATATATAACACACACATGTGCACATAGGCACAAATACTTATAAAATAACACATGTACGTACCGCTTGCCTTATTCAGAAACTTGATTTCATCTACGATGTCCGGAATAGACATGATGTCAGCATCACCTGTAGCGTTTGATACCCGTTTAACTATTACAACAGACCCATAAATTTGTTTATAAATAAACATTCTTAATAATGCATAATAATAATAATAATAATAATAAAACACTTAATGTTACGATAGACAGCCATCTCCTATTTGAAGGATTCCTCAAAATAAAAACAAACTTTAGCGGTGAGCTAAAATGGGAACCTGCCGGTTCGTCTAAATTACGCAGCGCAAACACTGGTACACAGCCAAGATCTTAGAAACTTCTGCGTAACTGACTCCGCTTTTCAACACAGTGCTTACCTATTTGTGGGGGTTTCATAAAGCCATTAACACCCCAAGACACTAACTCATTATCATAAACAACCTGATAGGATTACATCACGACCCCTGGTCATAAAATAAGTGCCTCCCCCACAACACTCTTGGTCAGGAAAAACACAAAGAGTCTCAAAGTAGGTTTACCTACAAACTGTCGGTCAGGAAAACACAAAGATCATAAATTAGGTGCACATGCAGAACTGACTTGTAGAGTAGAGTCATATAAGTATGTTTAGGTTATAGTTTGATTTCTGTCTCATGAACTTTTCTAGACCTGTCTGTTGTGTACGTGCCAGTTAAAATGTCACCATAGGAAATTCCTCTTTTCTGTGTTAGGCGAACCATACCATCAGACCATGTATGTTCAAGAAAGCTGTACATTCTTGTATTGCCTAAGATGTTTTTCACATACGTGGCCAATCAGTTCAACTGCCATATTATTTCAACATCAGTATGCCTATGCATGGCTATTTTGCCTATATAAACCTCTGTGAATCTGCAATAAACCAGACGTTTATAAACCTGCTCTGGTTGCCAGTGTGTTCATTTAGACTCTCCGGCGCCGTATATGCTCTGTGATAATCCACATGCGCTAGTTTTTTTTAAAAAAATGAAGCAGAGGCTGAAAAGGCTGACGGCGGGAAGAGGGATTGAATTTGCTAAATCCCTACAGGCTTGTTATCTTGATTGCGTAAAAGAGCTCTGGAGTGGGACTCTCATCTGTGCGTTAGAGTCTGTATGGCACTCTGATCCAGTTCTGAGTGTTATGAAGTTGTTACATAAATACATATATTTGTTACATAAATACATATATTTGTTACATAAATACTAACACTTGTATTAAATTCACGTGACTGCATGTTCTCTCTCTAAACAATTTCCCCATAAACTATGCATGTATACACTGAACAACAGCCTCAACATTAGCTACAGGGTCATCAGCATCCCAGATGTTAAACCCATTAATCCCAGAACATCTCCTGGTGGTGGGGAGCATTCATCTTGTTTCAGCTAGACAAGGGATCCCCTCTAATGTCTCTCATCCTTGTCTTCCAATCCATACATCTATCACAAGCTATAACTTACCTGTATATCATAATGCCCTGACGCAGCCATATGAGACATAATGATACTGAGGAGCTACTCAGTGCACTACTGGTATCGTTTCGCACACAGTGTCCTATGGCTTATCATCTTCAGTTCAAGCCTTCCCCAAATATCGCCCAAGTTGCCTATTCTTTCTTTCTGCTTACTTTTTAAACTTCATTTTTAACCCTAGCCAGAAGCTCCCCTTCTCAGCTGCTTAACAAATATTACCAAATGCAAACATTCTAGTCTGGAAATTTGGAAACTGAATGCCCCTACACTGAAAATGTTATACATGGTTGAAAATGATATATTTTGACTCGCATGTCAGTATGCTGGTCCGCAATCCTCCATTGTTATGTATCGGTGTCTTCACAAACAGGATGTTTCATAGTCAGCCTGAGAGTCTGGAGTAAACAGCAACAAGCCTCAATTTAATATGGAACCCATTTATAGAAAACATACATTAGTTACACCTTGATGAACTGTCAAGCTATACATCACATAACAATTACAATTCAGACAAACCAAAAGCAATATGCTGCTTTCAATGATGACATTTCATGGTTATGTACCTATACAGTATCTCACAAAAGTGAGTACACCCCTCACATTTTTGTAAATATTTGATTATATCTTTTCATATGACAACACTGAAGAAATGACACTTTGCTACAATGTAAAGTAGTGAGTGTACAGCTTGTGTAACAGTGTAAATTTGCTGTCCCCTCAAAATAACTCAACACACAGCCATTAATGTCTAAACCTCTGGCAACAAAAAATGAGTACACCCCTAAGTGAAAATGTCCAAATTGGGCCCAAAGTGTCAATATTTTGTGTGGCCACCATTATTTTCCAGCACTGCCTTAACCCTCTTGGGCATGGAGTTCACCAGAGCTTCACAGGTTGCAACTGGAGTCCTCTTCCACTCCTCCATGATGACATCACGGAGCTGGTGGATGTTAGAGACCTTGTGCTCCTCCACCTTCTGTTTGAGGATGCCCCACAGATGCTCAACCTTACAGGTTCATCTGCGTTATGTTGTGCTCCATTTCATTGAGCAAACTGAGGTTGAAGTGGCACCATCCTTGTGGTTAGAGTGGCTCGATTGGGTAGGATTTAGTCCATACATGATTTTTATAAAACATAAATGATAAACAAGGTCAACTACATACATATAAAAATTAAGCAAGCATTCTTGCTTCTGTTTGACAGGAATTATTTTGCTACTGGCCTAATTCAAATGTTGGGAACATGGTAATAAAATGTACCCGCCCAGACAAACAGCTATGGGCAAAATATGCAGTCAGAGTATTTTCTGACACAGGTAAAGTATGCAAAAATAATACTAAGTTTCTTTTTAAGAACAAATACTGGCAACCATTCCTAAAATATAAATTGTTTATATAATCTATATTAAGCAAAAGTTGTGCTATTTTAAGAACAGACAGTTCTCTCATGTTGAGGACTCTGATGGAAACAAAGTACGAAAGATCATCCCACCAAGACGATTTAGAGGTATTTGATCTGTTCTGACACTGTAAATAACATAAGGTTCTTCATATTGAAAGAGAATTTCGGTTTTAACTTTGTTTCTTGCAGAAGAAGAATTCCATCCCAGCAAGCCCAGAAGTGCACAACAGACACAACATTGTAAGTACACATATAAAACTAATGAAGTTGGAATAATCAAGGAAAGTCAAAATGCACGTTGTCTACATATTTTCTTTAAATGCTCATTTTGATGTACAGTTCAAGAGGAAAATGAATCATCACAAGGTGAAATAATTATCATGTAACTGTCATCGCATTCATTGTGAAATATGAGGTTAAACAGTGGGAATAAATTATTTAGAACAGAGCCATTTTGCATCTGTTTCTAATTGATATCAAAAACTTCTTTCTTACTCTATTGCTTTTGGCCCTGAAGATGAGATTTCCAGTTTGAGAGCAAAGAAATCAAATAAATGGTCACGATCAACAGCAATGGCACCTGAGTGTAAGTAACGTGTTAAAAAAAAGATTCAACTGTTGAATATTTGATTATTTGAAAATGTTAGATGATAATCTAAAGAGTACAGAGAAGCCCCTTTCTATGTTGTACACAAATGACCAAATTTAGGAAGGCCTACACATTTAGAAACGTCAACAAAAAACAACAACAACAAAACTTTCAAAGTCCCTGTGTAATGCTTTGTTTTTGATTTTTCAGCTGAGGAGCCTGATGAAGGTAAGGTCACTATGATTTGCTTTCATATGTTTATTCTATTCTGATTTTTCTACTCGCTGTTTTTTTCTGAGTTAGATGAGGAACAACCTATAAGCAAAAAAAAGCTAAAAGATCTGTTGTGATGTTGCCCGGGGCGCCTTGCTGTGAGTACATTTACATGTTTTCAGTCATTTAAATAGTCATACGTCCACTGAATTAAATGAATATTCCAAGTTAAACTCAGTCTAAAGTATTTGTGTGTTGATTACCACAACATTTAATTTCAGTTCTCCTTTTCTGCAAAAATACAAAACTCTGCATTTCCATGAGGCACTTACAATGTTACATAAACATTATACTTGTTTTCAAAAGTATAGCCACATGATTTAAACATGTGCTTTACAGCTCTAGCATGCACAAGAGCGCAACTGTTTGACTAATAAAGGGAGTTACAGACATACATTATTTAATCTAATAATTTTGTTTGTCTTTTTTTGTGATGTGTTCACAGTTCCATCTCCTTCAACATCACAACTGCAGCCACATCAGTCAATTTCTGCCAACCAGCAGAATCAAAAATTATTTTCTTTTTTTGATAACTACACACATGGATACAGATATTGATCTGAATCATGTTTTTGTGACTTGTTTAAGGAAGTGTGAATGATCCACAATCTCTTCGAGATGGTAACTATTTAATTTAATAATAATTATCTTACAGTCAGTTTTATTAATTGGCTCCCAAACAGACTTATGTTGACTTATGGCAGTGTTCATTTTTTTCATTGCTGTAGTTAGCAATGTCATTGATGTTTCAAAACAAATTCTGGACAGAAATCTACAAGTTATTTGAGAGTTTGGAGAGGAGAATCATGCTGAAACTAGACCAAATCCAGGACAACATCACAGCAGCGGTCGGAACAATGCAGCAGTCAACGAGTCAGCCAAGCACCACTGTCTCTGATCTTACAGAGATACTAGAGGTGCCTTGTAAGACTGTGGAGGAACTAAAAGAGCTGTGTGGTAAGCTGAAAGATGCTGACTTTCGAAAGAAGATGGCATGTGACACAACACAAGCAACATTACTAGTCATTGTTATCCTGAAATCATTTTAAAACAATTTACTCTTGTGATTAATTGCTGATTGTTGTTGTTTGTAGATTCGTTATCTGTGTCTTCAGAGTGGAGGCAGCTTGGGAGGTGGAATTAGCAGGATGCTGAAAAAATTGGAGATAACTCCTTATGGAAACATTACATTTACAAAGGGAGAAAGGGAAAACGTAAATTTCAGCAGCTCCTAATCAATGATGCTGTCATACATAAGTTTCAAAACTTGCCACTAATGACTTATAATGTGTCTGTGCCAATCCCCAAGATCTCCAAAATTATTCGAATGCAAATATGTTGTAAATAAGAATGTACATTGTAAATATAAAAGTTGTTAGTTCTCAGTACATAAATATTCATACCATGGTCTATTAGGAAAACAAGAGTAATGTTGATGCTTTTTGAATAGAAGTTTAGTCTGAGTTCTAGTTTTAATAACTGTGATCTCTGTATTGAATCAAGGTGCTTGCAGTAAGGCATTCCCACACCAAAAATCCCAGAGTGTGGAGGAAATGATTGTTGTGACCCTAAAACATGCCCTAGATCGTGCAAAAACAGCCAGTCAGGCGAGTGCATTATAACATTTATTTCTAGCAGTTATAAACAATCAGCCAAAACAGAAAAAACATTTATTATTCTCACACTGATGGACGGAGGAACGGAGACAGACAGACAGATAGATAGAAGGACAGACAGATAGATAGATATACAGCATTTTATAATTTGTACCTGTTTGTCGGCATTATAGCTTTGGGTCACACCTTTTGTTCCGGGTGATCAAACGCATAATGGTGTTCCAAATATCGAGCGTAATTAACAAAAAGTTTCTTTAGCTTTACGCTTTATGTAACAACTCTCCAAATTTATGCTGCGGGCAATAATATCAGAACAATATCAAAGTACATAAAATAACAACATAATTCAGTTTACATTACTTGATGTCACAGTAAAACAAGAATAGAGGGTATTTTCTTACAGTGAGTACCTGATCTTTAAGTTGTGCCTGAGATGAGTGTGTGACAAAGTCACCATGCAAAGTAAGTTACTTTATGAGTTACATTATGAGCTCATGTGTAGAGCTCGAGTAGTATGATGTTTACATTTACACATATGCACAATGGGTAACAACTATCCAAATTCACCCACTTTAACGTTTGAGTAAATGTTCACACCAATAAAGATAAACAGGTACAAATGAAAATATTAGGTTCAAAAGAGACTTGGGTGAATGCTTTTCAGTTTTAACGCAGAATGTTGTGTCCCTCACCTGTAAAGAGATTGCTAGGCAACATTTTAGACATATCAAATCATAACACTACTGAATGTGTTCATTTCGTTGTTTTAGGTTAGATGCCAACGAGAAGAATTGCCATCGGAATAACCCCAACCACAGCTGACAACCAGACAGACACACACACACACACACACAAACACACACACACACCACTGCCCCTCCCCCTCTGCCAGAAACAGAAGAAGGTGAAAGTGAAAGTCAGCAGCTCCATTTTGTGTCCAGGGGAAAATAAACCATTTCAGAAGTAAAAACACAGTGAGTATCTAAATCTAAAGCTATAATATATAAACACACTGAATGTACACCAGATGCAGAAGAGTTTTGTGGGTTTGTACTGAAGTTTGAATATACACAGGTTGTTTTATGACTTGATAGCATGACTATTTCCTGTAAGTGAACTCTGTGCTGATACAGGGTTTGATTTAACACACCGATGTTGGAGTGAAGTAAACGTGTGTCCTGCTGTAATCTGGAGAAGGAGACATGACCTCCAGCATGAGTGTGTCTGGAAAACAGGACTTAAAGAAAGACAAGAGGTGAGTTACTTTTCCATTCACCAGCAATAAATACACACCGTCTCATGGGAACAGATCTGTATCTCTAAACACTCACTAGTTTACAGAGGAACTAAACTTTGGTTTAAGGTGTTTAATAGCAGTGAATATATCACTGATCTGATCTAAGAACAGTTTAGAGAAATCATTCACTGAGAGAAGAGTAAAAAGGACTGTGTAATGTGGAGGATAAGAGCAGTGTAGCTTTGAGCCAGTGAACTCTACAGGCTTTAAGACCCAGCTGAGTCAGTTATCTGTGATTGGGACTCCTGACATCAGTGTAATTCCTGAGTTTTGAGGCGTGTCTCCTGTTTGAAGAAGTGTGCAGACTGTAGCTGAATTAAAAAGATGGAATTATTGGTGTTTAATGATGAACACATTGTGTAACAGTGCTGAGACAGCAGAGTATTAATTATTGCTGATATTTCTGTTCTAATTACAGAATGATGGAGGGAAAGAGATCAGACTCACCAGAACCCAGCTGTGTGTCCATGAAGAGTGAGGAGTCAATGGGACTTCCATTTAACTTCAGAGACAGAGCCAGTTCTCCTGATGTGAGGTCAGTACAGTGAGGTGTTTTACAGCAGTGTTCCACCTGATCAAACTCACTGGTCTCATTATGAAGCCCTTCATGAGCTTTATCAGGTGTTGAAGCAGTAAAACACTAAAGTGTGCAGTGCTGCAGCTCTCGGACTGGCAGTGAGGAAAACTGCTTTAAGAGTTCAGTTCAGCCTGCAGTCCCTGAGCTGGAGGGTCTGTGGTGCTACACAACAACATTTACACCTGGGACATTAATGACTAGATCACTATTTTATTCATAAACATGTTAGTGTCAGTGAGGAAACCCTGAAATCAGTGTATTGTGTTAAGAGGATAGTGTTAAATATCTGTCTCTGTATGTATTAGTGTGTTGTGCAGCTATGAATACATATAGTCTATATTACATCATGTGTTTTATTTGTTCACAGACCACAAAAGAAGAATTCAAACATCAGCAGAAATCAGCTGGACTCCATATTCAAGGTGTGTGTGTCTTTTTAATGTGTGTAACTTGTGTGTGAGTAGGTTGCAGGTTTTTTATTTAAGATAATGACAGTTCACAGGTTTATCGATGTACAGCAGCATTATGGGTAATCAGACAGAATTTCAGTTGTAACTGTGGTAATAGAAAGAGACCTTTCTTCTTTTCATAAAATAAAACATCTCTCAGTGTGTAACATTATAATATTTAGATGTGTTCCTGTGTGTTTCTAACCAGGAGCTGGAACACAAAGTCATCACTCTGATAAAGAATGAGCTGAAGAGGTTTAGGAAGCTCCTGAGTCCAGATTACCCAGCATGCACTGAGTGGGAGGTGGAGGATGAGGAGCATCTGCACAGTGTCAGAGAGGGAGCGCTGAAGATCACACTGCACGTCCTGAAGAACATGAACCACACAGATCTCGCTAACACACTGCACAACAGTAAGAGCTCTGAGTCATGGCTTTATTCCATCACGTTCACTTTAGAGAGAGGAAATAGTTTTAGATATGAACACCTTTAGTTTGAAGTTTGAGTTTAGTATCATGTACATCTGGTGCTTTTCTGTTCTGTTCGTGGTCCAGTTTGTGATTACTCTGTAAAGTGTTCCTGTTCCTTCAATAATATTTAGTCCATGAATCAGGAATGAACAACATCATTTGAAAGTATTTTACATGTTATATTGTGCTCCGTGATTTTGCATTAAAACATGTTATTACTTTGTTTATTAGAGTCTGTGGCCTCTGTGTATCAGCCAAAGCTGAAATCCAGCCTGAGAGAGAAGTTTAAAAGAATTAATGAAGGAATCTCACAGCATGGAAGCTCAGCACTTCTGAATGAGATCTATACAGATCTCTACATCACAAAGGGTTGGAGTGGAGACGTCAATAATGAACATGAGGTGAGACAGATTGAGACAGCGTCCAGGAGACCAGCAACACAGGAGACACCCATCAAATGTAACGAGCTCTTTAAAGACAAGTCCATCAGAAGTCTTCTGACTAAAGGAGTTGCTGGAATTGGAAAAACAGTCTCTGTGCAGAAGTTCATTCTGGACTGGGCTGAAGGAAAAGCAAATCAAGACGTCACCTTCATGTTTCCACTTCCCTTTAGAGAGCTGAATCTGATGAAGCAGAGAAATCTCAGTCTGATGGAGCTTCTTCATCACTTTTTTCCAGAAATGAGAAAACTAGAATTACTAGACTCCTACACAGTGGTGTTGATCTTTGATGGTCTGGATGAGTGTCGACTTCCTCTAAAGTTCCAGAAGAATGAGAGATTGTGTGATGTGACAGAGTCGGCCTCGGTGGATGTACTGCTGACAAACCTCATCAAGGGGAATCTGCTTCCCTCTGCTCTCCTCTGGATAACCTCTCGACCAGGAGCAGCCAATCAGATCCCTCCTGAGTGTGTAGACCAGGTAACAGAGGTACGAGGCTTCAATGATCCTCAGAAAGAGGAGTACTTTAGTAAGAGGATCAGTGATCAGAGCCTGGCCAATAAAATCATCACACGCATAAAGTCTTCAAGAAGCCTCTACATCATGTGCCACATCCCAGTCTTCTGCTGGATCTCAGCCACTGTTCTAGAGAGAATGTTGGGTGAAGCGGAGAGTGGAGAGGTCCCCAAGACTCTGACTCAAATGTTCACACACTTCCTGATCTTTCAGATCAAACACAAGGACCAAAAGTACCATCAGAAATGTGACCCTGATCCTCAGCAGACCAGAGAGAGTATCCTGGCACTGGGGAAACTGGCTTTCCAACAGCTGGAGAAAGGAAACCTGATCTTCTATGAGGAAGACCTGAGAGAGTGTGGCATTGATGTTGGAGAAGTGGCAGTGTACTCAGGAGTGTGTACCCAAATCTTCAGAGAGGAGTTTGGGCTTCACCTGGGGAAGGTGTTCAGCTTTGTACATCTGAGTGTTCAGGAGTTTCTGGCTGCTTTATACACATTTCTCTGCTTTATTTTTAGAAAGACAAATGTGTTAGTGGAGCAATGCACTGGACTTTTCCATTTCTTCAGCAAGTCAACCATGTCTGATCTCCTCAGGAGTGCAGTGGATAAGGCCTTACAGAGTGAGAATGGACACCTGGACCTGTTCCTCCGCTTCCTTCTGGGTCTCTCACTGGAGTCCAATCAGGCTCTCTTACAAGGCTTAATGCCCCAGACAGGAAGCAGCTCTCACAGCAAACAGGAAACAGTCGAGTACATCAAGGAGAAGATCAGGGAGAATCCATCTCCAGAGAAATCCATCAATCTGTTCCACTGTCTGAATGAACTGAATGATCATTCTCTAGTGCAGGAAGTTCAGACTTACCTGAACAGAGAAGGTGACCGTCGTCTCAGGAGAACCAGACTCTCTCCTGCTGAGTGGTCAGCTCTGGTGTTTGTGTTACTGAACTCAGATCATAAGCTGGATGTGTTTAATTTGAGTAAATATGACCCATCAGAGGAATGTCTTCTGAAGCTGCTGCCAGTGGTCAAAGCCTCCAGAAAAGCTGAGTGAGTATTTTTATTTATAAATGTATTACTGCATGGTTTGTTATTTTAATGTAACACTGAACTGCACTGTTTGGATTAATGCTTGTTAATAGTTACTCTAATCATCTTTAAACAAACCTCTGGTACTGTTACAGAAGATTGTTTCACTTTTTACACTAACACGTTACGTCTGCACTGAGATCTGGGCCATATGGGCAAAACCTTATATCTCCATTTATTACCTTTTCTCTAAAACCGATGAAAATGATCTCTACAAAATAACTGCATGTATTCATGACTGCTTTTTGATCATTTTGTGAACTAAACACCAGTGAAAGGCACTTTTTCTTTCCTCCTTTTACTTGAAAGAGACATTGAACAGAACTTCACAATTGAGAACAAGAAAAACATAACACTGTCACCATGGGAACAATATGAATACAACATGTGACGTGTGTGTGTGTGTGTGTGTGTGTGTGTGTGTGTGTGAGAGAGAGAGTTAAAGGTACAGGAGCAGTCTGGCTGTGCAGCTACAGTACATATTAATTTATTTTAGACATTTTAAAGCTCACACATCTGATGTTATTTTTATTTATGCTATGCTAACAGAAAGAATAAGTTAATATTACCTGTCTTACATTTTATTGTCTGTTTCTGTTCTGTTTCACAAACGAAATATTTCCAAACAAAGCCACACCATGTCCTGCTCCTTTTTGTTCAAACGGGAGATTTCTTATTTATTTTATTTATTTTGTAGTTGGAGACCTTTTAACACGTACTTTCATTAAAAAATGATTATTATTATTATATAATAATAATAATAATAATAATAATATCAGTCAATCTTTAAAGGAATGAAAACAGAAGGGTTTTTTTGTTTGAACAAATGCTTTATTCTAGTAATAATAATAATAATAATGATAATAATAATAATGATGGTACTGATGTGGTGTCCTGTCCTCTGATTTAGAGAAACACACTCACATTTCTGTTACATGGTAAACTTTAGCTGGATTATGGCTGTGTTTGAGGTCACAGTTGTGATATTTCATCATTTCTCTTCCAGGCTGTGGAGGTGTAATCTGACAGAGGAAAGCTGTAGAGTTCTGTCCTCAGTTCTCAGCTCAAACTCCTCTAGACTGAGAGAACTGGACCTGAGTCACAATAACCTGCATGATTCAGGAGTGAAGCTGCTCTCTGCTGGACTGGAGAATCCACACTGTACACTGGAGACACTGAGGTACACACACTCACACACCCCAACAACAGTAATAATAATAATTATTATTATTATTTAAATAAATGAAAAAATGGCACTGAAAGTTTGCCCCCATACGATTAATCGATTATTAACAATAAATAAGTAAAATAATAATCTGCCTACAAATAGATTAGGAAAATAATCGTTAGTTGCAGCCCTGGTTTTAAACTGCGAGTGGTTTCAGTTTAATATGTTGTAGGCTCATTTATTGAGTCTGTTTACATTGAGCCTGTAACAGGATATAATAATATTGGGCTTGTTTTTGAAGCTGCAGTTGCTTATTTGTCTCGTGAGACTTGGCAACACTGAGGTATTCGTGTGTTGTATATTAGCTCCAATACTCGACAGCGGAGGTGGAGGTGGATACGGTTTTCTTCAAGTAGAGGAAAGTTGCTCTCTCTCATAGCTAGCAGAAAATAAGTGCAGTTTACCACACTGACCATAGCAAAACAAACAAACAGCTGAATCAAGTTAGCTAGATATCTATTGTGCTACTGAAATGTCTGACCTGTTTAACAGGAAAAAAGCATCTCAGTCTTCAATCCCTTCAGATCTCTGAGTTTTCGCCACCTCTCAAAAGCCACGCCCAGATTTATTCTCGTTTTAGCATGGGCTCTGTCGCTTTCCCTTTTTGACTGCAGACTCTCCACAGTTCCAGGTTTCTTGGCTTTGACAACAGTTGGTTCCCCAGATGTCAACGTAACCATGCCAAAACTCATTTCAAGGAGGTGACTTCAGCGGCTACCTTCCACCTCCCCACCTCATGGAGAGAGAGAGGTCGACTGTAAAGCCACCTAACGAGAAAAGTGATAGATTAGTTATCACAAAGAGAGACCAATCAGAATGCGCGCTGTGTCACTCTTACCACATCTGCCACTTGCTTTCTCGGTTTACTGTCGTGGAAATTTAGACAAACACCAGTAGACTCGTCCTCTCAGATGAAGTAGTTTTATTACAGAGAGATGAATACAGGAAGAAGAATGAGCGCACTCGTCCAGTGTTGATGCTATTTCCCCAAGCTCCAGCTCAGTCCAGAACTCCTCCGTAAGTGCCTGATGAATGTGAAAGTAGAGGACAGTGAGGTGTTGATGGAGAAACACTGGGTTGAGGGTCAGAATAAAGAGCAGATAAAGCAGCTATGCACATACATAAAGAGCTAGCGCTTGTGCTAAGTGGCCACGCCCATTTAACTCTGATCCAACACCTCATCAACCTTTTCTCTCAACATCCTGTAAATGTTCCATAACATTACATTTTAATTTGCACATTGAAGAGTTCTTGTGTAAATGCTCCTACACACTGTTTATGAAGAAATTAATTCGTGTCCAGTGTGATAAATGATGCCCAGTGTTTTATATGAGTAAAACATTAAAGTGTGTATTTTATATTGTTTTTCTCTGTGTGTGTTTGTGTGTGTTATGTGATTTGTATGTGTGTGAAAGTTAGATTAAGCTCCAAAGAACAATGAACTCCAACAGTTTTAGCGTCTCTGTGAAACTCAGCTTTGTGTTAATGCTGAAATATCTACATCACTTCTCACATCAGAACAAAGTACATTTATTTCTACAGTGTGTAGATCAGTGTACATTACACACACATTTACTTTAATAACATGCCAATACTAGTTTATTGTTTATACACAGGCTGTTCATTTTATATTTTTATCCTGACATTAGAACCTTGTATTCAGGTAAACACTTTATTTCCCACCTGATGGAAACACCTCATTTCACAATCATATAAATAAATCTAACACTTCATCATTTCTCTTCCAGGCTGTGGGAGTGTAATCTGACAGAGGAAAGCTGTAGAGTTCTGTCCTCAGTTCTCAGCTCAAACTCCTCCAGACTGAGAGAACTGGACCTGGGTTACAATAACCTGCAGGATTCAGGAGTGAAGCTGCTCTCTGCTGGACTGGAGAATCCACACTGTACACTGCAGACACTGAGGTACACACACACACACACACACACACACACACACACACACACACACACACACACACACAGAGCAGAATTTTAATAAACACAGCTACATCCAGTTTCCATCTGTGGTGAGTGTAATTGTAGTGATGTGATATATTGTCACTGTTGTGTGTGTGAGATGGAGGGTAAATGTTCTGTATGTAAAGATTTTGTGTAGTTGATGTTTTCAGAGCTAAAACTGAGTGTGTTAAGTGTGAGAAGGGTTTTTGTGTTGCAGGATGATTAAATGCAGTATTACAGATGAAGGTTGTGCAGCTCTGGCTTCAGCTCTGAGGTCAAACTCCTCATCACACCTGAGAGAACTGAATCTGAACGGTAATAATCCAGGAGAATCAGGAGTGACGCTGCTCTCTGATCTACTGAAGGATCCACACTGTAAACTGGAGACATTATAGTGAGTTACTGACTTACTGTCTCTTTACTCTACTCTACTGTATCATACTGAATAATGTGCGTGTGTGTGCGTGTGTGTGTGTCTGTTGGTGTTTATGCTGATGATGTGTGTTTACACTGATGCTCTTCTGTCTTTCAGCATTAAGGATAATAAACTCACCAGGACTGGCGTATGACAGGAGTCTCACCTCAAACCTCTTCTCCAGGATAAAGCAGTTTTGGTGAAGAGTTAGAACCCGTCCCACATTTCCAGCAGTTTGGGAGCTGAATCATTAAACTTAAAGGGACAGAGCAGATACAAAGCCAAGAACAGGCAGAAGGTCATACACAGGAGAAATCAACACACGTAACGCAATGTCTGCTGTAACAAAAAAGTATTTGACCTCCATTTATACCAGTTCCCGAAGGCACTTGGAGACTGTGGTCATTCACCGTAGGACCAATTGCCCTGACTCAGTAGCAATACTACCCCCTGGTACTTTAGCGTATTGTAAGAATCATTTTCATGGCTGCCGTAAGATTCGGGATGTCTGGCGCTTCACTTTGTTTGAGATTGTGACCTACATTGATGAAGTGGGAACGCTGTATAAGATCAGACCACATGGAGAAGATGGTCCCATTAAAACTGTCTATTGCTCAGAACTTAAGCCTGTTCTTACTTGGCAACAATATACCAGATAAACCAATGGGTCAGGTCTACTGGCCCTTTCCAGCCCCAGGAGTGAGTAGAGCCAGAAGGACCTTAGAATTGGAGATTATTCACAAGTTGCCATAGTCCACACGAGAACGGGTGTAAGGAACTCTGAGGGTCAAGTCCATATTGATTCTAGTTCTCAGCCCTCAGTGCTTCAGTCTAGTCCAACAGGGGTACAAAATGATTACTCTCTTATGAGTATAGGTTCATCTTTAGCGTCTCAACCCCAGGCGACCACACGAGAGCAAGAGTTGAATTTAGAATCTTCTCTAGATCTTCATATAGCTCAGTCACTTGATCAGTCAGGAATGGGTTTAGTTTCTAGGACATCCTTTAGGCGTTCTACTCATGGGACTCTCAATGTTCACTGGGATGGTGACCATTGAAGGTAGGGGTGAATTTGGCAAAGTTGGTTGGAGGTGCTGTTGCGCATGCCCACTAGAGGGTGGACTGACTCTTTATACTCATCACTTCCTGTCTATAGAACCATGTCCAGTGCTTGAATCCTTTGCTACACTGTGATTGTTGGTTGCTGGAAGAACAAGTTCTGTTGACGGCAAATGTGTGTTATAAATGTGCCAACGCCATATATACCTACCTGGACAGGCTATTATTTCGGGGGCTTGGTAGCGTGTGGTCGTAATTTGTCTGCATCACATTGATTGTGTGTGGGTGTGAAGATGAAAAAAATACTAACAATACCATCAAACCCATATGTGCTTGTTGAATATCCCATTATAGATTTAGTCCCCCTTTGCTGTTATAATAACCTCCACTCTTCTAGGTAATCTTTCCACTTTATTTTGGAGCATGGCCTTTGGGATTTGTGCATTTGAGCATGCATTTCACCTCCGGAAGAGGAGACTAAAGGGGGAAACCCCTCCCAACAAACAACAACTGAAAGAAGCTGTGGTAAAAGCCTGGAAAAGCATCACAAAAGAAGAGTGTAACAATTTGGTGATGTCAGAGGATCGCCGCCTGATTATTTATTGCAAGGAAGGGATATGCAACCAAATAGTCTTCAAGGAAATCAAAGTAAATAACACTATCTGTTCCAATATTTTTGCTCACCTCAAAATGTTCTAAGGTGTTTAACACATCTAGATGTATATATCAAGAAATTAAAGCTTCAATTTTGATCTATTGTCTCATATTCATCTTTTGAACTCAAACCCAAATGTCTTCAGTGTGTAGCAAAAACAAAAGAATTCCAATACTTTTGAAGAGGACTGCATGTATGGCAAGGTTGACGGAAGACAGGTGGCGCTGATGGCCACTGATTATGATTAAGACGGTGCTCTCTGCCTCCCTCTAGTGATGCAACAAGTCAGTTGTTCACTTACACCACAATCCATTACAAAACTACAGACTCTCATTCCTATTTGGTGTTCAAATCTTCACAAGGAAATGTGCACTGACTTTTTACAACTATGGATTCACCACAAGAACATCACAGATCTCCCAACATGCTTCACGGCCTACAGACATGGCCACCATGAACTGCGCTTCCCAGAACGCACACACACACACACACACACACACACTCTCATGGCCGCCATGAACTGCACTTCCCAGAACACACACACGCACACACTGCCTCTTTCTCAATCACCCGACTTCTCATCAAGCACACCCAGAGGCGTATCTACAGGGCAGGCAAGGTACTCAATTGCCTGGGGCCCCACATACTGAGAGGGCCCTGAGTGTTGATCATTTAAATTATCAGAAAGTTTCATCTTAAATTAATGTGCAGCAACATCTCAGCAACCCCCTTAAATGGGGCCTCTTTACAGGGCGCTGTCACATTTGAAGACTAGTTTATGCTGCGCCACCCCTTCACATTCGAGTTGCATGAGCTTAATTCCTGAAAATGAATCTGAAAAATGAACCTGTTAAGATTTTGCTGATACTGGCATCAGAATTAAATTCTTGGACCCATACTACTGTTACCTTCTCAGTACAGAGCTTGGGAAGAAATCACACAGACACAGAGTTCAGTGAAAGCTTCTTAGTTTAATGCTGAAATTATCAGAATAAATATATACAAAAAGGTGGAAGAGCTAGATCATTGCTTGATTTAATTATGAACAGAGAGCTTATTGTGTCAGAACAGGGACAGGGACTTCTGTGTACTCAGATAAGAAGATACAGCAACACGTCTCCAACACGTCGCCCTTTAGCTACCAGTAGCTCGTGGCCTGATTGTAGGTAGCTCGCGAAGACATTCTGGAAACTTTTTCCCATTTCATCCAATAAGAGTGGGCTATACCACTTCCTATCCCACCCCCTCCACTGAAAATATAGTATTTATTTGCCACATCGGCCATCACGCCAAAGTTTCAATCAAGCACGTCATCATGCACATATTATATTATACTATTAGAAAATTTTGTGTGCTTCAGGAAGAGTAAAGACAGTGTTCCATCAAAGAAAAGGAATATTACATACTATTTCCATGAGGAATGGGGGAGTGAATTTTTCTTCACCAATGTAAGAAGAAGATGTGTGTGCCTAATTTGCTTCGCTAGCGTTGCTGTCAGTAAAAGATGCAATGTTGAGCGCCATTTCAGTCAAGTTCATGGTAACTTTGCACAGGATTTTCCTGTGGGTAGTGTTCTACGACCTGAAAAAGTGAAGCAGCTGAAAGCAACATTATAACAACAATCTTTATTCACCAAAACGATTAAGAGAGGAAATGTTGTAACAGAGGCATCATTTAAAGTGGCGCGCATCTTGAAAAACACAAGAAGCAGTTCACCGATGGTGCCATGGTGAAGAAAGCGATGACTGCGATGGCCGAAACTTTGTTCAGGGACCACAAAAGCAAAACAGAAATTATGTCCGCTATCGCTGATGTCCAGCTCAGTGCCAACACAGTGGCAAGGAGAGTTTCCTTGCTGTCTTCAGATGCGATGGGACAGTTAGAACAGGACATGCAAAGGTGTAAATGGTTTTCATTTCAATGTGATGAATCGGTGGACTTGCGTTACACAGCCCAGTTGGTTGTTTTTGTTCAAATGGTTTTTGATGATTTTTCCACCAAAGAGGAGTTTTTTACATTACTTCCTCTGAAAACCACGACCAGAGGAGTCGACATCTACAATGTTTTGAAGAACTACTACATGGAAAACAGCATGCCCCTTGAAAAGCTGGTGTCTATGACAACAGACGGAGCTCCAGCCGTGATAGGACGCCACTCTGGAGTTATTGCACATTGCAAGGTCGACCCAGACTTTCCTAAATTTCTGAACTATCACTGCATCATTCATCAGCAGGCAATCTGCACTAAGGTTATGGGTTTTGATCATGTCGTGACAACGGTTATTCTGATTATCAACTCGATTCGAGCAAAATCCAAACAACACAGATGTCTCAAACTGTTTCTTGATGAAATTTCTGCAGAGTGTGACGATCTCCTCCTTCACACAGAAGTCAGATGGTTGAGTAGGAGTAAGGTACTTCACCACTTTATTTCCTTGCTGAGTGAAATTAAGGCTTTTATGGAAGCAAGGGTGGAGGACACTAACCTGTAGTCTGATGCCGGATGGCTGCTTGAACTTGCATTATTGGCTGATGTGACAGAGAAACTGAATCAGCTCAATCTTCAGTTGCAAGGTAAAGAAAAACCATATGTGATATGATCAGTGCTGTGAAGGCATTTAAAGCTAAACTGTCATTACCTCAATTGAAAAACAAAGATTGCAACACTTCCCCTCATTGGTAAAGATGTTAGAAAGCCACACAAATGCAACCAAAGTTTTGAATGTACTCAAGTATTGTGACCTCCTGTCCACCTCCAGGCTTGGGCAGGAATTTGAGGAAAGCTTCGGTGATTTTGAAAATCTTGAGCCATGTGTGGCATTCATTGCCAACCCTTTCATGGAGATAGACACTGATCACATTTCAAAGCACATGGCTGAACTGTTCAAGGTCAGTGCTGTAGAGATGGAGATGGAGGTTATTAATCTCCAAAATTATATCTAGCTGAAATCTCAACAACATTCACAACATTTCTGGAGTCTGGTAGACCCAGAAAACTACAAGAACATTCACCAAGCTGCCCTCAAAGCATCTGCTTTATTTGGATGTACATACCTTTGTGAAGCAGCGTTTTCTGATTTGAATGTGATCAAATCTAAATTCAGAACAAGACTGACAGATGAACATTTAAATGATTGCATAAGAGTGAACCTGAGTGCATACACACCAGCATATACCTCTCTTGTGGAATCAATGCAGTGTCAGTCAGCTCATTAACTGTAAATAAGTGTGAATGTGCTTCATGTCATACTTGTGGCCCATCATGCACTTTTCTCATTTACCATGCACTCTCATTCATGTGGTATACATTTTAGTTCAGAATGCAGGCAAACATGTGAAATGCTACTGCTGTTTATATTCCAGTTTAATTTAGTTTGGACTTTCATTAATGTATATACGTAAACAACCGTATAGTTACGTGTAGACAACTGTAACAACGTGTGCTGTTTTCCATAAAGAACTGTATTCTCTGATTCTGTTTTCTTCTCTGACTCCTTCAGGTGTAAATCAGTTTGTTAATTCGAAAGTTATGATTCATTTTGTGAAAGATTGTAAATATTGTATGACCATAGTCGCTGTCCGCCACTTTATTTAAAAAAAAAATAGTTCTCAAATGAAAACAGAGAACAGAGAGAACAGACAGAGAGCATGCCTAAGTTATGTGGAACTTATCTGTGTCCTCTTAGTTCTCAACGGGAACCTGTGCATGTGCACCTGCCCCAAGTCATCCGTTCCCTTAAACGACCGTCACCTCTATGGCCACGCATTTACAAAGGGTCGGGTCAATATAAAGGGCATAGCAAAGTGTTAATTCACTGAGTTAAGCGATGTATATATAATCAGAGCCTTGTTCCCAGGAGGCAAACAATGTTGCAGTTAATATCGCACTTGTATTTGTTAACAATAGCCTGTGTTCTGATGTGTTTTCAGGTGCAAAGGTCAACTGAAGATGAGTGTGGATGCTAAACAGTTGTAGCAAAGGAGTAAAGCTTTGGCAGAGTAGAAGATAGAGTTCATGTGTGTGTTTCTAATACAATATAATGCTATATGTGTATGTGTTAAGGTGAGATGAGAAGAGACCTCCTAAGGACTACTTGATAGCAGTATTGTCTCTCGTCACAGATGGGCAGTGCTTGATATGGCTGGTATGAATCCACTGGGGTTGTGAATTCATCAGGACAGCAGTGTGGGTAACAGCCACCACACATGTAGGAGGGCTGAAGGCTGCTTCCCCAACCTTTCGTGGATTCAGACTTTTAAGGAGAACTGCGTCAGTGTTACACAGAAGGTCCACATGTGTGTTTTGATGAAGGTATAAGGTCAGTTTATTTCAAGAACACTTTCAAAACTAGCGTATTGAACAACTATTGCTGTTCAATACAGGGAACAACAACACACATCCTCCTCAACCTGTCTCACAATTACTCTCTTGTTCTTTCCCAATCTCGTGATTCTACAGATCTGTCTGCCAATCTCGTATGCCAAGCTTAAGCTTAAAAGTCACAGACGGACATTATACATACTACTGTGCAGATAGAGCATCAAAAGAACGGAAACATTAAATGTAATTACCAGACCTGAAAGAATGTAGAAAAATACAACAACTGTGGAATTTAAATGAATGTTTTAAATTTGCTGAAATTAAATAAAATTATCCATCCATCCATCCATCCATCTTCTATACTGCTTAATCGTTTTTAGGGTCACGGGGAACCTGGAGCCTATCCCAGGGAGTATCGGGCGCAAGGCAGAGTACACCCTGGACAGGGTGCCAATCCATCGCAGGGCACACAAACACATACACACATTCACACACCCTAAATAAAATTATATTCGAGATTAAATAAATTTGTGCAAGGAAAGGGTGAGTAAGCTGTTCAGTGGATAAAGAGAGAGATATATAGAGATGAGTATAGTCACCTGGGTTACCCTTTGTCCATGGATTGGGAAATGGTCTGCCCATAATGAACTCAAAAGGAGACCATTTCATTTTCTGATTAGATGTCAAATCAAAGGTCAACCCAATTGCTGGAGGGATTCTCTAGGGAGGTGCCTTTTGATGGTATGATTCTTTCTTTCCACGATCCCTGAACTTTGTGGATGATATGGGATGTGGAATTGCCAATCAATCTTCAGATATTGCAAAGTTTGTGTGTTACCTTAGAAACAAAGGATGTTCCATTATCACAATCAATAACCTGAGGAATACCATAGTGCAGGATTATTTCTTTGGCTACAATTTTAACAACGGCGTTGGCATTTTCTTTTGAGTATGGGAAAGCGTCTACCCATTTGGAGAATTTGTCCACAGTAACAAAGTATTTGAGACCTCTGACAGTTGGCATGTGTGTGAAGTCAATTTGCAATGCCTAAAAGGGGCCACTAGGTGGTGGCAGTGCATCATGTTTGGCGTTTTTTTTTTTTTGTACATTTGCTCTAGCACAGGTCAGATGATGGTATAGCCAAGATCACAACTCTTCGTGCAGAAAATAAAAAAGTTAATTTTTTTGAAAATAAAAAACTTTTCAGTGAAAGTCTCTACGATGACTGCGTTTGCAGAAAACATCACAGACTAAAACGATGTGATATTTTCAAGCCAAACTTCAACAATGCCGAAAATAAAAGATCACTTATCTCCATCCATATGTCCCATTTCTGACACCATTAAACTGTAAAGCCTCAGAATTAAATTCTTGGACCCATACTACTGTTACCTTCTCAGTACAGAGCTTGGGAAGAAATCACACAGACACAGAGTTCAGTGAAAGCTTCTTAGTTTAATGCTGAAATTATCAGAATAAATATATACAAAAAGGTGGAAGAGCTAGATCATTGCTTGATTTAATTATGAACAGAGAGCTTATTGTGTCAGAACAGGGACAGGGACTTCTGTGTACTCAGATAAGAAGATACAGCAACACGTCTCCAACACGTCGCCCTTTAGCTACCAGTAGCTCGTGGCCTGATTGTAGGTAGCTCGCGAAGACATTCTGGAAACTTTTTCCCATTTCATCCAATAAGAGTGGGCTATACCACTTCCTATCCCACCCCCTCCACTGAAAATATAGTATTTATTTGCCACATCGGCCATCACGCCAAAGTTTCAATCAAGCACGTCATCATGCACATATTATATTATACTATTAGAAAATTTTGTGTGCTTCAGGAAGAGTAAAGACAGTGTTCCATCAAAGAAAAGGAATATTACATACTATTTCCATGAGGAATGGGGGAGTGAATTTTTCTTCACCAATGTAAGAAGAAGATGTGTGTGCCTAATTTGCTTCGCTAGCGTTGCTGTCAGTAAAAGATGCAATGTTGAGCGCCATTTCAGTCAAGTTCATGGTAACTTTGCACAGGATTTTCCTGTGGGTAGTGTTCTACGACCTGAAAAAGTGAAGCAGCTGAAAGCAACATTATAACAACAATCTTTATTCACCAAAACGATTAAGAGAGGAAATGTTGTAACAGAGGCATCATTTAAAGTGGCGCGCATCTTGAAAAACACAAGAAGCAGTTCACCGATGGTGCCATGGTGAAGAAAGCGATGACTGCGATGGCCGAAACTTTGTTCAGGGACCACAAAAGCAAAACAGAAATTATGTCCGCTATCGCTGATGTCCAGCTCAGTGCCAACACAGTGGCAAGGAGAGTTTCCTTGCTGTCTTCAGATGCGATGGGACAGTTAGAACAGGACATGCAAAGGTGTAAATGGTTTTCATTTCAATGTGATGAATCGGTGGACTTGCGTTACACAGCCCAGTTGGTTGTTTTTGTTCAAATGGTTTTTGATGATTTTTCCACCAAAGAGGAGTTTTTTACATTACTTCCTCTGAAAACCACGACCAGAGGAGTCGACATCTACAATGTTTTGAAGAACTACTACATGGAAAACAGCATGCCCCTTGAAAAGCTGGTGTCTATGACAACAGACGGAGCTCCAGCCGTGATAGGACGCCACTCTGGAGTTATTGCACATTGCAAGGTCGACCCAGACTTTCCTAAATTTCTGAACTATCACTGCATCATTCATCAGCAGGCAATCTGCACTACGGTTATGGGTTTTGATCATGTCGTGACACCGGTTATTCTGATTATCAACTCGATTCGAGCAAAATCCAAACAACACAGATGTCTCAAACTGTTTCTTGATGAAATTTCTGCAGAGTGTGACGATCTCCTCCTTCACACAGAAGTCAGATGGTTGAGTAGGAGTAAGGTACTTCACCACTTTATTTCCTTGCTGAGTGAAATTAAGGCTTTTATGGAAGCAAGGGTGGAGGACACTAACCTGTTGTCTGATGCTGGATGGCTGCTTGAACTTGCATTATTGGCTGATGTGACAGAGAAACTGAATCAGCTCAATCTTCAGTTGCAAGGTAAAGAAAAACCATATGTGATATGATCAGTGCTGTGAAGATATTTAAAGCTAAACTTAATCAATTGAAAAACAAAAGATTGCAACACTTCCCCTCATTGGTAAAGATGTTAGAAAGCCACACAAATGCAACCAAAGTTTTGAATGTACTCAAGTATTGTGACCTCCTGTCCACCTCCAGGCTTGGGCAGGAATTTGAGGAAAGCTTCGGTGATTTTGAAAATCTTGAGCCATGTGTGGCATTCATTGCCAACCCTTTCATGGAGATAGACACTGATCACATTTCAAAGCACATGGCTGAACTGTTCAAGGTCAGTGCTGTAGAGATGGAGATGGAGGTTATTAATCTCCAAAATTATTATCTAGCTGAAATCTCAACAACATTCACAACATTTCTGGAGTCTGGTAGACCCAGAAAACTACAAGAACATTCACCAAGCTGCCCTCAAAGCATCTGCTTTATTTGGATGTACATACCTTTGTGAAGCAGCGTTTTCTGATTTGAATGTGATCAAATCTAAATTCAGAACAAGACTGACAGATGAACATTTAAATGATTGCATAAGAGTGAACCTGAGTGCATACACACCAGCATATACCTCTCTTGTGGAATCAATGCAGTGTCAGTCAGCTCATTAACTGTAAATAAGTGTGAATGTGCTTCATGTCATACTTGTGGCCCATCATGCACTTTTCTCATTTACCATGCACTCTCATTCATGTGGTATACATTTTAGTTCAGAATGCAGGCAAACATGTGAAATGCTACTGCTGTTTATATTCCAGTTTAATTTAGTTTGGACTTTCATTAATGTATATACGTAAACAACCGTATAGTTACGTGTAGACAACTGTAACAACGTGTGCTGTTTTCCATAAAGAACTGTATTCTCTGATTCTGTTTTCTTCTCTGACTCCTTCAGGTGTAAATCAGTTTGTTAATTCGAAAGTTATGATTCATTTTGTGAAAGATTGTAAATATTGTATGACCATAGTCGCTGTCCGCCACTTTATTTAAAAAAAAATAGTTCTCAAATGAAAACAGAGAACAGAGAGAACAGACAGAGAGCATGCCTAAGTTATGTGGAACTTATCTGTGTCCTCTTAGTTCTCAACGGGAACCTGTGCATGTGCACCTGCCCCAAGTCATCCGTTCCCTTAAACGACCGTCACCTCTATGGCCACGCATTTACAAAGGGTCGGGTCAATATAAAGGGCATAGCAAAGTGTTAATTCACTGAGTTAAGCGATGTATATATAATCAGAGCCTTGTTCCCAGGAGGCAAACAATGTTGCAGTTAATATCGCACTTGTATTTGTTAACAATAGCCTGTGTTCTGATGTGTTTTCAGGTGCAAAGGTCAACTGAAGATGAGTGTGGATGCTAAACAGTTGTAGCAAAGGAGTAAAGCTTTGGCAGAGTAGAAGATAGAGTTCATGTGTGTGTTTCTAATACAATATAATGCTATATGTGTATGTGTTAAGGTGAGATGAGAAGAGACCTCCTAAGGACTACTTGATAGCAGTATTGTCTCTCGTCACAGATGGGCAGTGCTTGATATGGCTGGTATGAATCCACTGGGGTTGTGAATTCATCAGGACAGCAGTGTGGGTAACAGCCACCACACATGTAGGAGGGCTGAAGGCTGCTTCCCCAACCTTTCGTGGATTCAGACTTTTAAGGAGAACTGCGTCAGTGTTACACAGAAGGTCCACATGTGTGTTTTGATGAAGGTATAAGGTCAGTTTATTTCAAGAACACTTTCAAAACTAGCGTATTGAACAACTATTGCTGTTCAATACAGGGAACAACAACACACATCCTCCTCAACCTGTCTCACAATTACTCTCTTGTTCTTTCCCAATCTCGTGATTCTACAGATCTGTCTGCCAATCTCGTATGCCAAGCTTAAGCTTAAAAGTCACAGACGGACATTATACATACTACTGTGCAGATAGAGCATCAAAAGAACGGAAACATTAAATGTAATTACCAGACCTGAAAGAATGTAGAAAAATACAACAACTGTGGAATTTAAATGAATGTTTTAAATTTGCTGAAATTAAATAAAATTATCCATCCATCCATCCATCCATCTTCTATACTGCTTAATCGTTTTTAGGGTCACGGGGAACCTGGAGCCTATCCCAGGGAGTATCGGGCGCAAGGCAGAGTACACCCTGGACAGGGTGCCAATCCATCGCAGGGCACACAAACACATACACACATTCACACACCCTAAATAAAATTATATTCGAGATTAAATAAATTTGTGCAAGGAAAGGGTGAGTAAGCTGTTCAGTGGATAAAGAGAGAGATATATAGAGATGAGTATAGTCACCTGGGTTACCCTTTGTCCATGGATTGGGAAATGGTCTGCCCATAATGAACTCAAAAGGAGACCATTTCATTTTCTGATTAGATGTCAAATCAAAGGTCAACCCAATTGCTGGAGGGATTCTCTAGGGAGGTGCCTTTTGATGGTATGATTCTTTCTTTCCACGATCCCTGAACTTTGTGGATGATATGGGATGTGGAATTGCCAATCAATCTTCAGATATTGCAAAGTTTGTGTGTTACCTTAGAAACAAAGGATGTTCCATTATCACAATCAATAACCTGAGGAATACCATAGTGCAGGATTATTTCTTTGGCTACAATTTTAACAACGGCGTTGGCATTTTCTTTTGAGTATGGGAAAGCGTCTACCCATTTGGAGAATTTGTCCACAGTAACAAAGTATTTGAGACCTCTGACAGTTGGCATGTGTGTGAAGTCAATTTGCAATGCCTAAAAGGGGCCACTAGGTGGTGGCAGTGCATCATGTTTGGCGTTTTTTTTTTTTGTACATTTGCTCTAGCACAGGTCAGATGATGGTATAGCCAAGATCACAACTCTTCGTGCAGAAAATAAAAAAGTTAATTTTTTTGAAAATAAAAAACTTTTCAGTGAAAGTCTCTACGATGACTGCGTTTGCAGAAAACATCACAGACTAAAACGATGTGATATTTTCAAGCCAAACTTCAACAATGCCGAAAATAAAAGATCACTTATCTCCATCCATATGTCCCATTTCTGACACCATTAAACTGTAAAGCCTCAGAATTAAATTCTTGGACCCATGCTACTATTACCTTCACAGTACCGAGCTTGGGAAGAAATCACACAGACACAGAATTCAGTGAAAGATTCTTAGTTTAATGCTGAAATTATCAGAATATATATATACTGAATATATATACATATACAGACTTCTGTGTACTCAGATAAGATGTACACACTATCAGAGAGAGAGAGAGAGACTTTTGACGATCCTTTATTTATCACACGTCACACTATACACATTAAAGTCAAAGGTGACTCAATAAATAAATATTTAAAGGAGCATTAAAAAGAAAAACCATAAGTGAATAAAATAAATAAATAAGTCAGCGCAATAACAGATAGTTGTTAAGAACATTATCAGCCTAATACTGGTGTAAAACAAAGTTCTCCCTCCACTACAGAACACAGAGCCTACTCATAACACCACACTGCCTTGAACATCTCCAAGTCTCCCATACTCCTGTAAAAGTTCAAATCAAAATTCTTGATTTGATCAGTCTGGAGAGAACTTTTATGGCATCGCAGTCTGTGTTCTGTGCCACTTTGTTTTTTCTGCTCAGGTATATTGCATTTTTGCCTGACCAAAGATAGAATTGATCAGCTGACACTTGAATCTGTTCTTTCTGATATACTTAAAACCAAAGATAAAAAACTGAAAAGTAAAATCCACATAAAATGACCTCAGGTTGTTTTTTAAAAACAAAAACAATGGCTGCAACCTGGAGCAATGTATAAAAGCATGAAAAACAGTATCTCTCTGTGAACAAAATTGACATTCCTGTGTGACCTCAGGGTTTAAAATGGAGATAAAAGAATTTACAGAAACAATTCCATGTAAAATCCTCTATTGGAGGTCAGCAAATTTTTTGGTTAACGGTGGTTTGTATAGTGCCCTCCACTCTGGTTTAATATCATCATTAAAACCATTCGCCATGGGGTGTCCACTCTCCCATTCAGCTTTTTCTTATTTAAAACTTTCACGCAGGCTTTGTACAGAAGCTTACCGGACACTGTCTCAATGTTCATGTCACCGCTGAACTCCAGGAGGGGACCCCCACACCCATCTAGGTCTGGAGCGATGACCAGCTGGGGAAAAGGTTCTTTCTCTGTAGCCCCAGTCTCGCTTGTTTCGTTGTCCATCAGCTGAGCATGCTCCTCTGACGTTAGGGTGGACCTCCAGCGATGTAGGAGCTCCTTCACAACGTGTAGGGACCGTAGTCCCAGGCACGCTGGTAAGTCCTCTGCCCGTGACAGGTCCATTCCTGTGATGTTCACCAGCTGCCGGAGTGTCACAATCCCTGATGAGACCAGGACTCATAATGAAGGAGTGGTCAAACCAGAGATGTCTAATCGCCCACCATGAACCAGGGGTTCCTCCAGCAGCCAGTGTGGTGTTCTGCACCCCTTGATTTGTTTTTTAAAAAGGTTCCATATTAAAAAGCCCACGATAGAAAAATGGTAATCCAGCAAAGTCTAGTGCTCTTGTGTCCATTAAAAACAAAGTTCTGTCCAACCCCAGTCCTCCTACTGTGTGTAACAACCTATAGGCTGCTGCTCTCCATACCAAACTCCTGTGTCCAGTGAAGAGTCTTGGGATGAACTGGAGTCTAAACGTTGCAGTTCTGTTGGCTATGTGGACCAGCACCTGCCCCCCCTCCTCCTTGGGCAGATGAAGGACACTTTGAGGGATCCAGTGTAGTCTGTCCCAGAAGAAGTCCACTAGCACGGCCTGGATGTTTGAGAGCAGGTTTGGCGGCGGATCCACACATGCCAGCTTGTGCCACAGGGTTGATGCTGCCAAGTTGTTGATGACCAGCGTTCGTCCCATGTAAGACATTTTTGGGACCAGCCACTTCCACCTGCTCAGTCTGCCCTTCACCTGTTCAAAAACACCCTCCCAATTTTATTTAAAACTCAGTGCTGCCCAGATAAACACCCAAGTACTTAAAACCACTGTTTTTCCACACCAAACCAGCTGGTAATGTGGGCTGCCCACCACCCCACTCTCCAACTAAAATGGCTTCGCTTTGGCCCAGTTGACCTTGGCAGATGATAAAATCTCAAAATCTTTTAAAACATCAATTAAAATACTCACATCAGTCTGTGCTCCTAGCATTATGACTAAGTCATCTGCATATGCTGCGAGACAGAGAGAAGCACTGGAGTGAGATATTTTAAAACCAGAAAGTTGATTTCTCAGTTTACATAAAAGAGGTTCAAATGCTAGAGTATACAGCATGCCTGACAGAGAACAGCCTTGTCTAATACCTCTGTAAACTCTAAAAGGGGCACACAAACCACCATTAACCTTCAGTACACTGTCAGTTTCACTGTACAACGTCTTGATAATGGCTATGAAACCTGGGTTGAAACCAAAGGTTTCCAGCACCTTCCACAAGTATTCATGTTCAACCCGGTCAAAAGCATTTTCCTGATCTAGAAAAATTAGACCAGTCTTTAAGCCCAATAGCCTGGAGATGTCCAAAAATGTCACGAATTAAGTGTACATTATCAAATATAGACCTGCCAGGCACACAGTACGTCTGGTCAAGGTGAGTAATTTTCTCCATTACCTTAGTCAGTCTTGAAGCCAATTCTTTTGAGAGTACCTTGTAGTCAGTGCACAACAGTGAGACCGGGCGCCAGTTCTTCAAGTGCGTCAGGTCTCCCTTTTTCGGCAGGAGGGTCAGGACAGCTCTCCTGCAGCTCAATGGGAGCTCACCTCCCTTCACACTGTCTAACAACACTTCTAGCACATCCTGCCCTATAACTGCCCAGAAGGCTTTGTAGGACTCTACAGGGAGACCGTCTATGCCTGGCGCCCTTCCATTCTCCATCCCTTGGAGAGCCTCATAGAGCTCTGCTAGTGTTAGCTCTACGTCCATATCTCTGGCCACATGCTCTGAGAGCTTTGGCAGGTCTTTAAGGAAGGTCTCCTCTAGTATCTGTGCCCCTGACTGCTCACTGCTGTATAGCTTCGAGTAGAAGCTAACTGTCTGCTTGCGAATTTCAATGGGATCTGACAGAAGATCTCCTGATTCTGTTCGCACAGCATGTATGAATCTTTTCTGTCCATTCTTCTGCTCTAGACCAAAAAAGAATTTAGAAGGAGCATCCATCTCATCACACTTTTAAAGCGTGAGCGGACCAGCGCCCCCTGTGCTGTAATGCCCAACAGATCATTCATTATAGCTTTTTTACTTTTGAGGGCTTCAATCTGCCCTCGATCTCCTGTGGTCTCCAAACACTGGAGTTCCACTATTCCAGTCTCCAGGGCTCTCAGAGATCTGACAATGTCTCTTGTGACATTAAGAGTGTACTGTTGACAAAATGCTTTAATTTGAGCTTTAGCCACATCCCACCACTGTTGTACAGAACTAAAAGCCATCTTTTCCAATTTAAAAACATTCCAGAAATAAATAAAAGATTCTCTAAAAGTAGTATCCTCTAAAAGTGCAGTGTTGAAATGCCAGTAAGCACTCTTTGGTTTTACATTCTTTTTACTGACGATACACTGCACCATGCTGTGATCAGAGAGGCCTAATGGAACAATAAAACATTTTGTAAAAAGTGTCAGCTGATGTTTAAAACCATAAAAGTGATCCAGTCTTGCTAGGGAGAGGTTGTTATCTATGGAGTGGGCATACGTGTACTGTCTCAGTTTTTTATTTAAATTCCTCCATATATCGTTTAGTTTGTGAGCCTCCATCATTTCTCACAGGCGTTTACGGGAGGCTACATGAGGTTCTGTATGGTTCCTGTCCAAATTATCTGTTGTGCAGTTAATATCCCCACCCAAAATTAAAATATCGGCAGTGTTGCAGTCAGCAATGACATTGTCTAGTTTATTTAAGAAACTCATTCTCTCCACTGCACTGGTGGGAGCATACACACAAATAAAAACAAAACTCTCATTCTCATAAAAAGCTCTTACTTTTAAAAGCCTCCCATTTAAAACCTCATCTACTGTATAAGAACTGGGAATAAAATTGCGAGCAAACAGTAAGGCAACCCCACCACTAATTGATGTATTGTGACTTAAAATTGCCAGCCCACCCCACTCCTTCATCCAGTTAGTAGCATTGTTGTCATTACTATGTGTTTCTTGTAACATAGCTACATCAATATGCTTCTGCTTTAATAACTCATACAACTTTACACGCTTTTCATGCTCTCTTGCCCAATTAACGTTTACACTTACAATATGAATCCCAGTCATAAGAACAAAGTGTAGATAAAACAAGCAGATGCTAAAACCCATTCTAATATAAAACACACCAAACACTCTACTGGTCATCATCAGAAGTTTCTTTGCTTACTTTAGTAATCAATTTCTTCAGTCGAAAGATTTCTGTGTCAATAAAAGCTCCTTCCCTTCTAAAATGTTTGACATCATGAATAAACTGCTTTAGATCTGGGAAATAGTTCTTTTGCCACTTGGTGCTTCTTAAGAACTCTTTAATGTCCTCAGCACGGTATACAACTTCTCGCTGTTCTTCCTGAGAGCCAAAGTTACAAACAGAATCTGACATGTAATCATTGCTGTCTGTTTATTTTTCATCTATTTTAGTGTCTTTTTTTGGCCTGTTTGTTCCCTTGTCCCTTACCTCGTTTTTTCCGCTTGTTCGGTACTTTAAACATGGGTTCGTCCTCCATCTCCATGTCTCCCCCATCCCCCAGCGTAGTGACTGGTGCTTCTGAGCGACTGCTCTGCACCCCTGTACCTGCCTCTGCCAGCGCAGGTATCTCCAGCAATGAGCCAGAATCCACTGTGCCTTTATCAGTCAAGCAAGGATTCTCCAATTTGGCCAAGCAAGGCCTCTCCGGAGCCAGTTCAGGTAAGCAGGGCCTCTCTGGCAATTACTTCGTTATGGGCTAGATCACGTATCTTTCAATAAGCACCACCGTGTTTACCACGAGCTATAGACACATTTAGATCCAGACAGTCATCAGCCCGCATGTTAGAATTGCTTTGCATAATGTTCTCAATCTGGTTTGTGAACACGTACACATTGTAATCGTTGTCAGGTGACAAGACAGCATTAACATCAGAGAGTAGACTAGGGCCTCTCAAGGTAATGTTGATTAAACCCCCATCACTGGTCAGCAGTCTGGAAAATGACACTATTTCAGACATGATATCATGTGGAAATATAGTGTACGCAGCCAGGTCTGGAGCGGTTATCACACACATATTTATACAACGCCGTATCTCCAAATTATTAAATCTGAGTCTTGGTACCACCGTATAACCACCTTCTCCACCCTCTCTTACAATAGATTCAGTAGACGATTCGGACAACCCAAAATTTAGCTCTGAAGGATTAAACGATCAATACGATTTGCTGTCTGACCCCCACCCCACCTGTTGTGAATTTGAATCATGGTCTAACGACAAAGTTGGAATTGATTCTGCTTGATTGTCAGCCATTGATCTAGCCATGTTTAATCATTCCAACAACGTATCAATGGTAGACTCAGATCTATTGTGATCCTCCATTGTCCGAATTAAATACTGTAATGTCTCTGTGTCACCGGGCTGTTCAAAGGAACAAAAACCGTCGTGGTCGCATTTTCTAGATTTAATTACTGCTCCCTGATTACAAACTGTTTCACCACAACGCTTTGACATTTTTAAAAGATTATTTATTTATTTATTTATTTAAACAAAACTAGTAAAAAAAATCACACACAGTAAATGTAATAAGTTAAATAGTCAAATGTTTAAAAAAAAGAGTTAAAAGAGTGTTTATTTTTCGCTGTTGTTCCATTTTAATGTGTTAATACACTGATGATTCAAGTGAGTATAACGCTGATCAGTCATCTATTAGGATGGTCTGAATCCTGCACTCTGGGATCGATTGCTTTAGTCTCCGCCCACATACCTGGAGGAAAAGCGGTAATTTTCCACTCGAGTAAAGCTCTCGTGGAAGTAACACCGACCGTCATGCTTGTGATTTATTTCTCCTCTATATAGGTATGTTGTGCATGTTTTACCCACCTGTTTTATCTGTGTTAACTTGCTGACATTTTGAGACGTACTTATATTATTTTAATATTTTGTTTCTGAAAGTTTTTGAGTAGAGATAAGTAAGTATTGTCGTGTGTGTGTGTGTGTGTGTGTGTGTGTGTGTGTGCGCGCGCGCGCGCGCGCGTCCTCGCCTTGCACGGAAAACCAGAAAAGCGCTAGCTTGTGTTTAGCCGTAATTTGGACTTGAAAGTCGTATTTTTATGTGTACTTTTATTTAAATAATGTTTAATGCACTTTAGGTTCACTGTTTGTTTGTGTGTATTGTTGTATTTTTGACAATTGATTCGAGCAAAGCTCTCGTGGAAGTAACCCGACCGTCATGTTTGTGACTTATTTCTCCTCTATATAGATAGGGGGACAACATAAACAGATAGGAATCAGTAATTACTACAAGTAAACACACAGATGTATAAAAAAACGTATTGTACAACTCACCCGAGTTTGGTGTTTTTAACTCATTGTACAATCTGCTGTAACAACTCCGTCGTCAGATATTGGTCATGGCCAACGCGGGGAATCTCCCCAGCAAGGAGCCTCTGGGTAGCTATAATATGTTTATGCATGATGGTGTGTTGTTGTAAAGTATCCGTTACAGATTGATTATAAAAACGCTGTTTCTTTTCAAGGCTGTCCAGACGCGCTCTGAATACAGCAAAACTCTTTATTTATTTTATTCTTTCTAGGCTTCGTTGACACAAGCCGTACACTAGAACCCATGATTTTGGAACACGTGTGTCGATCCATGAGCAGTAAACAAACACAAAGAAACATAAAACCACATTTAAACATAGTCAAATATCTAATTATTACAACACTTACCGAGCACGGGGTTATTCGACCTGACTCGCCGAGCCGCACAGCCTGAGTTCGATCCTTTTGTGTAAAATAAAAAGTATATGCTAATCATTCTACACATACACAACACATAGGCACGAATACTTATAAAATAATAACACATGTACGTACCGCTTGCCTTGTTCAGAGACTTGATTTTGTCTATGATGTCTGGAATAGACATGATGTCAGCATCACCTGTAGCGTTAGATACCTGTTTAACCATTACAACAGACCCCTGAATTCATTTATAAATAAACATTCTTAATAATGCATAATAATAATAATAATAATAGAACACTTACTGTTGCGATAGACAGCCATCTCCTATTTGAAGCATTCCTCAAAATAAAAACAAAACTTTAGCGGTGAGGTAAAATGAGAACCCGCCGGTTCGTCTAAATTACACAGCGCAAACACTGGTACACAGCCGAGATCTTAGAAACTTCTGCGTAACTGACTCTGCTTTTCAACACAGTGCTTACCTATTTGTGGGGGTTTTGTAAATCCATTAACACCCCAAGACACTAACTCATTATCATAAACAACCTGATAGGATTACACCATGACCCTGGTCATAGAATAAGTGTCTCCCCCACAAAACTCCTGGTCAGGAAAAACACAGTCATAAATTAGGTGTACCTACAAACTGTCGGTCAGGAAAACACAAAGATCATAAATTAGGTGCACATGCAGAATTGACTTGTAGAGTCATAAATTAGATGCACATATCCTACAGAAACTGTCTGCCGGTGAAACACGTGTATGGGCGGGGTTTAGAGAGTGAGAGAAAGGTGTGTCTGAAACACGTGTGTAAGGGCGGGGTTTAGAGAGAGAGAGGTGATTTGGTTTTATTATCATTGCTGTGTTACCCCAGCGTATGGAAGACATCTCGCGAACTTATCTTCTAGTTTAAACAATACGGCGATTCTTTTAGCCAACACTTTGACATTTTTACCTCAAAAGGATCTTTGTTTAGAAGTCATGTAATATGCACGATTCTTTTTAAACAGCTCTTTTAATAATTTTTACGTCCTAAAGGTTTATGTTTGAAAGACACGTAATGCGCACGATTCTTTTAAACAGATTCTTTAAAAAAAAATGCTTTTTATTCAAAGGCAAACCGGGCTCCCTAAAAACGTAATCAACATTTGTTTTCATTTATTTCTCAAACAGATATTCTATTCATATATGTACACATTCAAACATCATGGTTTTCTAACAATGTGGTTACACAAACGAAATACCCCCACACAGTAACACAAACACATACCCAATATTAACCATTGACACGCTTTTTCAGATGTATTTTACCCCCCAAAAAACAGATTCATTAACATAAATACCTTTGTTGGGGGCTCCCCCCCCCCACACACACACACCTTCACCACAGCCCAGACACACAGGGCCCAGATTGACCCACTCATACCGTCGATAGGGTTACCCCCACCACTGGTCATAAATTAGGTTACCTACCAAAATGGTGGTCATGAAAGCACAAAGGGCCACAAATCAGCACAGACTACTTTGATTGACAGTTTGACAGAAAGTGTATGATATAGCTACTGCCACTGAAGTTGACAGCTGGGGAAGGCAACTTGCAATATACAGTGGTCATATTGACTAGAATGCGATTGTATAGAAAGGACCATTGGCTAGACAGCACAAGGTCTCCTACAGTGAGGGGAAAAAAGTATTTGATCCCCTGCTGATTTTGTACGTTTGCCCACTGACAAAGAAATGATCATTCTATAATTTTAATGGTAGATTTATTTGAACAGTGAGAGACAGAATAACAGAAAAAAAATCCAGAAAAACGCTTGTCAAAAATGTTATAAATTGATTTGCATTTTAATGAGGGAAATATGTATTTGACCCCTCTGCAAAACGTGACTTAGTACTTGGTGGCAAAAACCCTTGTTGGCAATCACAGAGGTCAGACATTTCTTGTAGTTGGCCACCAGGTTTGCACACATCTCAGGAGGGATTTTGTCCCACCCCTCTTTGCAGATCTTCTCCAAGTCATTAAGGTTTCGAGGCTGACGTTTGGTAACTCGAACCTTCCGCTCCCTCCACAGATTTTCTGTGGGATTAAGGTCTGGAGACTGGCTAGGCCACTCCAGGACCTTAATGTGTTTCTTCTTGAGCCACTCCTTTGTTGCCTTGGCCGTGTGTTTTGGGTCATTGTCATGCTGGAATACCCATCCACGACCCATTTTCAATGCCCTGGCTGAGGGAAGGAGGTTCTCACCCAAGATTTGATGGTACATGGCCCCGTCCATCGTCCCTTTGATGCGGTGAAGTTGTCCTGTCCCCTTAGCAGAAAAACACCCCCAAAGCATAATGTTTCCACCTCCATGTTTGATGGTGGGGATGGTGTTCTTGGGGTCATAGGCAGCATTCCTCCTCCTCCAAACACGGCGAGTTGAGTTGATGCCAAAGAGCTCCATTTTGGTCTCATCTGACCACAACACTTTCACCCAGTTGTCCTCTGAATCATTCAGATGTTTATTGACAAACTTCAGACGGGCATGTATATGTGCTTTCTTGAGCAGGGGGACCTTGCGGGTGCTGCAGGATTTCAGTCCTTCACGGCGTAGTGTGTTACCAATTGTTTTCTTGGTGACTATGGTCCCATCTGCCTTGAGATCATTGACGAGATCCTCGCGTGTAGTTCTGGGCTGATTCCTCACTGTTGTCATGATCATCGCAACTCCACGAGGTGAGATCTTGCATGGAGCCCCAGGCTGAGGGAGATTGACAGTTCTTTTGTGTTTCTTCCATTTGCGAATAATCGCACCAACTGTTGTCACCTTCTCACCAAGCTGCTTGGCCATGGTCTTGTAGCCCATTCCAGACTTGTGTAGGTCTACAGTCTTGTCCCTTTCATCCTTGGAGAGCTCTTTGGTCTTGCCCATGGTGGAGAGTTTGGAATCTGATTGACTGATTGCTTCTGTGGACAGGTGTCTTTTATACAGGTAACAAACTGAGATTAGGAGCACTCCCTTTAAGAGTGTGCTCCTAATCTCAGCTCGTTACTTGTATAAAAGACACCTGGGAGCCAGAAATCTTTCTGATTGAGAGGGGGTCAAATACTTATTTCCCTCATTAAAATGCAAATCAATTTATAACAATTTTGACATGTGTTTTTCTGGATTTTCTTGTTGTTATTCTGTCTCTCACTGTTCAAATAAAGCTACCATTAAAATTATAGACTGATCATTTCTTTGTCAGTGGGCAAACTTACAAAATCAGCAGGGGATCAAATACTTTTTTCCCCTCACTGTATGTAGGTAGTCACCATAGTCTGAAAGTAGGTTTACTTCCCAGACTCAGGTCTCCATCAGCCTCCTGCTGAGGTGTTGGAAATGTGGAAAGGAACACCCACCAGCCTAGTGCAAACTGAAATTCAGGTCCAAGAAATGTGAAGTGAGAAGTACCATCTTGAGTTTCTCCCTGAGGTCAACACTGGCATCAGTGAAAAAGTGGGTACCAAAATGAAAAACATTACTGGGCCATCAGAGATCAACAGGCTGATAAACTCCATCTCTAAAAACTTGCACAGCTGATTGGAGGTGCTATTGCACATGCCCACTAGAGTCACTTTCTGTCTGTAGAACAATGGCAGCGCTTGAATTGTTTGCCTCAATTTGATTTTTAGTCACTGGATGAACAACTTCATCAACTTGGTGCATCAACTTCAGGCAGAGAATGCTAAACTTAGATGAATGGTAACACAGGGTTTTTCCTCAAGATCCTACCTTGAGTTTCCTAGATGCATGACAGGAAGCATTGTGGTGGGTTGAGGAGGGTGAACACCCTGGGGTGCAGCAGCCTTGTGCACAGTCTTGTAGTATTAATATTAAGAGTCTTCTGCTGATTCTAATACTGTCTCTGTCAAGCCTGCTGATGAGTTAGCTGAGGTTAAAGAAAGCCTCCGTAAGAAGCAAGCTCATTTAGAGCCTGGAGTTTCCTGTCCCCCAAACTATAATAGGATCACCTGTACCCCCAAGTGTTGAGACTTGTAGCTCATGGTACCATTTCCAGCCAGACAAAGACGAATATGTTTACATATTCGGATATAATGAGTCTTTATTTTATTAATTACATATACATTACAGCACAGTGACATTATTTTCTTCGCATACCCCAGTATGTCAGGAAGCTGGGGTCAGAGCACAGGGTCAGCCATGATGCAGCGCCCCTGGAGCAGAGAGGGTTAAGGGTCTGGAGCAGTGCTGGGGCTTGAACCCACGACCTTCAGATCAGTAACCCAGAGCCTTAACCACCAAGATATGATGTTATAACGGTTTAATTTGGCTTGTGAAATCGACAGAAAAAAAGAGACAAAATACAGACAGGGGAATAGGTGTTATTCTGCAGGTTTATAGGTAAAAATTCCCACAGCTGAATATCAAAACTTTAGCTAGCATGTTATCAGTGGTCTACAACTGAGCCCTGGGCCGCAACACAAAACTCAATAGCAGATAAAAATCTAAAATCGTTTTAAAAGATGAAATAATCTTTCTTTAATAATCTTACACATACTTACAGGTTGTGATTCAGAAGCACAAGATTGTCAGAGCAAAGTGGGAATCGTCCCACTTTTCAGGAGTAGCCTTGGTGTGTACCTGCTGTGTACTCGCCCAGGTTCAGGAAGCTGTCCTCAGTAAAATGCGCTATGCACAAGCAAACGTTTGGGTTTTACTGCTCAGGAACAACGTGATAAATAAACAGTAACCACCGATTCCTAATTTCGTCCAAATAGTTTGTATTTGTTTGAATGCAAACCAAAGTTTTTTCCATATTTTTACATTTGGACTTTTTGTAGCAGAAAACAATACACTGTAGGGCTGCACGATTATGGCCAAAATGATAATCCCGATTATTTTGATCAATATTGAGATCTTGATTATTTATCATGATTATTAATTGATTTTAGTGACAACATATTTTTTATTGCACTTTCACATGTATTAAGTTTTCTCATGCCACAATATAACACACAAGTAGGCAAGAGAAAACTTGAGCTGGTCAATTATGACAGAATTTAGGAACATAGTGTGATCCATGAAATATTAATTTGCCTTCTGATAAACTAAATGTAATATTTTCAGTTCATCTTACAGACTGTATGCAAAAAACAACCGTTAACCTGTTCCACCTTGTAAACAAATACAATAAACATCAGTGTTTGAAGTTTGCTCGTCTTAAATATAGTTAAAGCTACACTATTAGACATTTTCCACTGTCATGGTTCTGGGCCGGAGTCAGTTCTCGAACCGCTCTGTGTATATTGTGTAAATATCTGAATAATCTCATAGTGTGTGATTGGAAAAGTTCATTTACCTGTCAGATGCAAAGCGCTTTAGTTTAATGGTGTTCATTACTGATGCTCTGATCAGGATTTTTACAAACGATACCGATCCAGATACAGGAAGTCTATCATAAACAGTTAAATGTAAGCTCTCTGCTCATGGTCACTGTTAATTGAATTAAAATAATAGCAATGAGAAATACTGTTGATTAATTGATAAACAAACAGCATAATATATTTATTTTAAAATATCTTAAACAATAGACAGTCCTAATTAAGAGTAGACTAACACAAAAATGATTCATATTAGGAAAAAGGCTAATAGCTTTCTAAGGAAATAGTGATCTAAGCTTAAGGTCAAATTGATATTAAATGCAACCCATAGTAATTAAGCATTATTTAATTTCTCATTTTATTTATATTTTATGAAGTTTTTATAATATCTATTTTTTTTAATTAAATGGTTTATTTATAACTAAGCACATATTCTGTCTTTACATTTTAGTAGTTTTATTTTGTTTATCAGTTTTAGTACAGTGTCCATGTCTGCCAGTGTACTGTATGTTTACAGACTGAACAGTTGCTACTCTTGATTAGGATTAGTGAGGAATTATTTAATAAAGAAGTTTGAATTAAACCCACCATGTAGCGTTAGCATTATTATTAATTTACTCCACGCGAAGCCACTGTGTCTACACGAGCAGGTGAAAGTTCAGGTCATTTTGCGGGATCAATAAAAGATGGCGGTTGTGAGATCAGGCAGTTGACAGAAGCAGATGATGTTCAGTGTTACTTGTCATCATAATGACTTCTCTGCAGTATTTACACACTTGTTCGGTTGACTGAGGAGATGAAAAGCAGTGTGAAAGTAACTCGGTGTAGATGTATTTTGGACTTCCTCTAGCTTTTATTCCGATTGTATTATACAACTCCGAACAGGTCACTCGCACCGGTGAGAATAAATATTTATTCACAGTCACACAAAATACTTTTCAGTCACAAATGCGAGTGAAATGGTTGCACTGTAGGACCCTGAGTTTATCTGCAAAGTTTTTCCCGTTCGGCGTGATGAGGTTTAATGTCCCCGACAACCTCTGTAGTGCCATTTAGCATTGTGCTAATTTCATGATTTCCCCTCGCGCAAGCGCTGGAGCTCGAAACGAAGCTAGCAGCTCGAGGGCTAAAATGCTAATTCCGTTTCGGGATTTTGGCACTACAAAATGACGTCATCCCTGTGCCGCTCTATGTGATTGGCTTTAGAGTAGGAAGCGCTTGACGTCACAAGATGATGTCATCCCTGCGCCGCTCTATGGTGATTGGCTATAGTGTAGGAAGCGCTTGATTTGATCTGTAGTGGAGTTTTCTATGAGCGGAGGACGAACTTTAAATGTCAATATCGCAGTCGATCATGTTCATTTAATCGTGCGCAGTCAGAATCGTAATTGCGATCGATATTCGATTAATTGTCCGGCCCTAATATACTGTCATTTGTTATTTCTCTTTATATTCTTGTTGAAACATGTCAGTAACATGGACGTAGGAGCCATTATACATTGGGGGACATGTCCCCCACATTTCAAAATCTAGGTTTTGTCCCCCACTTTTTCCTCATATCAAGTTTTTTTTTTTGCATTGCCTGCATTCTCTGAGGATTTCTCAGTTGGAGTCTCCAAATTAATCAATTCCACAGCTTTTAGAAACACAGTTCAATAAATAAAATGAGCTTTCTCTGTAATAAGCACAGGGGTCAGACTCTAGTATCTAGGGCTCACTGAACTGTTTGCCTCTTGCCAAGCTTGAGGAGAGCAAAGTGTCTGTCACTGCAAGGCAACAAACTAAACCTGGTATGGATTTTCAGAGAGATATTTCCCTCTTCAAATATTGTAGAATTCTCATCTCTGTGTGAACATTTTGACTAACCATACCATTAAATCATTTATGGACACGTAGCAATGGCACATACACGCAATTTTGGTGTGCTAGCTAACTTGCAAACGTATGCATATTTGACAGTTTCATAGCTAAATAATTATTTTGACAATAAAATTGTTGATCAAAACCAGCAAAAAAATTCATGGGCTGAAATAGCTACTATATTCAAATTCCTACCTCAAATACAAAGTGGTAAATCTTACATCTATACGTCTGTGTGCTCAAGTGCGTCTGAATGCTGTGTCGTAACCGCCCTCACCTCAGGATGCAAGGTGTGCTTCCACTGAGGGTCATGGAATATCTCACTCTCAATTTCTATATACACTTTTGGGTCGTATTAAAGATCCATTTTTTCTTATGTTAAAAGAACCAACAGATAATATGACATCCTTAAATTTGGAAACATTATAGAATCTCGTTATGAAAATTCAAATAGTTCGATCTCCTTACCAGGAGGTACCTCACCCCGATTTATCATCACTCGTGGGGTTAAACAAGTCCCTATTTCTCCATTTCTCTTTGTAATGAAAGAAATTATTTACAGAAATGCTTTCTATTTTTTATTACAAATTCAAACATAGCTCCATTAAAGGTACTTGGGCAACCAGTAATCACCAGCCAGTTAGCAGATGATACAACCATCTCTATGAAGCAGCTAACAGAAGCTCAAAAAGATATTACATACAATTCACATTTTCTCCAATTCCTCCGTTCTAAAGCTAAATTTGAATAAGTGTGAGCTAATTCCAGTTCAGCAAAGACGCTTAACGGAGGCTTACAGCATCCCTATAAAATCCACAGTTAAATACTGGGGCATGTAAATATCCAAAGATTCAATTGAAAGCGTAAATATGATTGTGTGGAAAGTAGTAGATGAATGCCAAAGTATACTTCGCTCATCGTTATTAACGAGATATTAGCTTATTGGGTAGAATATTTTAACTAAAATGGAAAGCATACTGCATACTCAAACTAGAGCTATTAAAAAGATCAATCAGGTTAATTTTGATTATATCTGGATCAGGAAAATTAATTTTTTTTCTGATCAGGTTTTGATTTTATAAATGGGACCTTGAAAATGAATTGGTTAAAATCTAAATCTAAACAACAAACAACTTCTGGTTCCATATTCCCAGAGAAATATTCAAGAAATTGGGAGGGATAAAATTTATACTTAGATATGATTTCAATATTCAATGTTTCCTGTTTAAATTATCCCACTTTCACCAGCAGGTCATGTTATATTGGAAACAGTTGCACCTCCAGGATTATTTTCTATGCTGTAATTACAAAACTAAAAGATTGGAGACGCCCACTTTGAAGATAAAACCGGAGTATTTATGTTTTGTAACATGTGAAAATACGCTGTTATATTTTTACTGTTTAATGTTTTACTGCAGAATCACTAAAAATCCACCATTAAATATTGTTCATTTACACACACAGACACACACACACCACTGCCCCTCCCCCTCTGCCGGAACTGGAAGAAGGTGAAAGTGAAAGTCAGCAGCTCCATTTTGTGTCGAGGGGAAAATAAACCATTTCAGGAGTAAAAACACAGTGAGTATCTAAATCTAAAGCTATAATATATAAACACACTGAATGTACACCAGATGCAGTAGAGTTTTGTGGGTTTGTACTGAAGTTTGAATGTACACAGGTTGTTTTATGACTTGATACCGTGACTATTTCCTGTAAGTGAACTCTGTGCTGATACAGGGTTTGATTTAACACACCGATGTTGGAGTGAAGTAAACGTGTGTCCTGCTGTAATCTGGAGAAGGAGACATGACCTCCAACATGAGTGTGTCTGGAGAACAGGACTTAAAGAAAGACGAGAGGTGAGTTACTTTTCCATTCACCAACAATAAATACACACCGTCTCATGGGAACAGATCTGTATCTCTAAACACTCACTAGTTTACAGAGGAACTAAACTTTGGTTTAAGGTGTTTAAAAGCAGTGAATACATCACTGATCTGATCTAAGAACAGTTTAGAGAAATCATTCACTGAGAGAAGAGTAAAAAGGACTGTGTAATGTGAAGGAGAAGAGCAGTGTAGCTTTGAGTCAGTGAACTCTACAGGCTTTAAGACCCAGCTGAGTCAGTTATCTGTGATTGGGACTCCTGACATCAGTGTAATTCCTGAGGTATGAGGCGTGTCTCCTGTTTGAATAAGTGTGCAGACTGTAGCTGAATTAAAAAGATGGAATTATTGGTGTTTAATGATGAACACATTGTGTAACAGTGCTGAGACAGCAGAGTATTAATTATTGCTGATATTTCTGTTCTAATTACAGAATGATGGAGGGAAAGAGATCAGACTCACCAGAACCCAGCTATGTCTCCATGAAGAGTGACCGGTCAATGAAACTTCCAAATAACTTCAGAGACGGAGTCAGTTCTCCTGATGGGAGGTCAGTACAGTGAGGTGTTTTACAGCAGTGTTCCACCTGATCAAACTCACTGGTCTCATTATGAAGCCCTTCATGAGCTTTATCAGGTGTTGAAGCAGTAAAACACTAAAGTGTGCAGTGCTGCAGCTCTCGGACTGGCAGTGAGGAAAACTGCTTTAAGAGTTCAGTTCAGCCTGCAGTCCCTGAGCTGGAGGGTCTGTGGTGCTAAACAACAACATTTACACCTGGGACATTAATGACTAGATCACTATTTTATTCATAAACATGTTAGTGTCAGTGAGGAAACCCTGAAATCAGTGTATTGTTTTAAAAAGATAGTGTTAAATATCTGTCTCTGTATGTATTAGTGTGTTGTGCAGCTATGAATACATATAGTCTATATTACATCATGTGTTTTATTTGTTCACAGACCACAAAAGAAGAAATCAAACATCAGCAGAAATCAGCTAGACTCCATATTCAAGGTGTGTGTGTCTTTTTAATGTGTGTAACTTGTGTGTGAGTAGGTTGCAGGTTTTTATTTAAGATAATGATAGTTCACAGGTTTATCGATGTGCAGCAGCATTGCTTGTGTCTTTTGTAATCAGACCAAATTTCAGTTGTAACTGTGGTAATGGAAAGAGACCTTTCTTCTTTTCATAAAATTAAAGCATCTCTCAGTGTGTAACATTATAATATTTAGATGTGTTCCTGTGTGTTTCTAACCAGGAGCTGGAACACAAAGTCATCACTCTGATAAAGAATGAGCTGAAGAGGTTTAGGAAGGTCCTGAGTCCAGATTACCCAGCATGCACTGAGAGGGAGGTGGAGGATGAGGAGGATCTGCACAGTGTCAGAGAGGGAGCGTTGAAGATCACACTGCACGTCCTGAAGAACATGAACCACACAGATCTCGCTAACACACTGCACAACAGTAAGAGCTCTGAGTCATGGCTTTATTCCATCAGGTTCACTTTAGAGAGAGGAAATAGTTTTAGATATGAACACTTTTAGTTTGAAGTATGAGTTTAGTATCATGTACATCTGGTGCTTTTCTGTTTTGTTCGTGGTCCAGTTTGTGATTACTCTGTAAAGTGGTCCTGTTCTTTCAATAATATTTAGTCCATGAATCAGGAATGAACAGCAGCATTTGAAAGAATTTTACATGTTATATTGTGCTCAGTGATTTTGCATTAAAACATGTTATTACTTTGTTTATTAGAGTCTGTGGCCTCTGTGTATCAGACAGAGCTGAAATCCAGCCTGAGAGAGAAGTTTAAAAGAATTAATGAAGGAATCTCACAGCATGTAAGCTCAGCACTTCTGAATGAGATCTATACAGATCTCTACATCACAAAGGGTTGGAGTGGAGACGTCAATAATGAACATGAGGTGAGACAGATTGAGACAGCGTCCAGGAGACCAGCAACACAGGAGACACCCATCAAATGTAATGAGCTCTTTAAAGACAAGTCCATCAGAAGAGTGCTGACTAAAGGAGTTGCTGGAATTGGAAAAACAGTCTCTGTGCAGAAGTTCATTCTGGACTGGGCTGAAGGAAAAGCAAATCAGGACGTCACCTTCATGTTTCCACTTCCCTTTAGAGAGCTGAATCTGATGAAACAGAGAAATCTCAGTCTGATGGAGCTTCTTCATCACTTTTTCCCAGAAATGAGAAAACTAGAATTACTAGACTCCTACACAGTGGTGTTGATCTTTGATGGTCTGGATGAGTGTCGACTTCCTCTAAATTTCCAGAAGAATGAGAGATTGTGTGATGTGACAGAGTCAGCCTCGGTGGATGTACTGCTGACAAACCTCATCAAGGGGAATCTGCTTCCCTCTGCTCTCCTCTGGATAACCTCTCGACCAGGAGCAGCCAATCAGATCCCTCCTGAGTGTGTAGACCAGGTAACAGAGGTACGAGGCTTCAGTGATCCTCAGAAAGAGGAGTACTTCAGGAAGAGGATCAGTGATCAGAGCCTGGCCAATAAAATCATCACATGCATGAAGTCTTCAAGAAGCCTCTACATCATGTGCCACATCCCAGTCTTCTGCTGGATCTCAACCACTGTTCTAGAGAGAATGTTGGGTGAAGCAGAGAATGGAGAGGTCCCCAAGACTCTGACTCAAATGTTCACACACTTCCTGATCTTTCAGATCAAACACAAGGACCAAAAGTACCATCAGAAATGTGACCCTGATCCTCAGCAAACCAGAGAGAGTATCCTGGCACTGGGGAAACTGGCTTTCCAACAGCTGGAGAAAGGAAACCTGATCTTCTATGAGGAAGACCTGAGAGAGTGTGGCATTGATGTTGGAGAAGTGGCAGTGTACTCAGGAGTGTGTACCCAAATCTTCAGAGAGGAGTTTGGGCTTCACCTGGGGAAGGTGTTCAGCTTTGTACATCTGAGTGTTCAGGAGTTTCTGGCTGCTTTATACACATTTCTCCGCTTTATTTTTAGAAAGACAAATGTGTTAGTGGAGCAACGCATTGGACTTTTCCATTTCTTCAGCAAGTCAACCATGTCTGATTTCCTCAGGAGTGCAGTGGACAAGGCCTTACAGAGTGAGAATGGACACCTGGACCTGTTCCTCCGCTTCCTTCTGGGTCTCTCACTGGAGTCCAGTCGGGCTCTGTTACGAGGCTTAATGCCACAGACAGGAAGCAGCTCTCACAGCAAACAGGAAACAGTCGAGTACATCAAGGAGAAGATCAGGGACAATCCATCTCCAGAGAAATCCATCAATCTGTTCCACTGTCTGAATGAACTGAATGATCATTCTCTAGTGCAGGAAGTACAGACTTACCTGAACAGAGGAGGTGACGGTCGTCTCAGGAGAACCAGACTCTCTCCTGCTCAGTGGTCAGCTCTGGTGTTTGTGTTACTGAACTCAGATCAGGAGCTGGATGAGTTTGATTTGAGGAAATATGACCGATCAGAGGAATGTCTTCTGAAGCTGCTGCCAGTGGTCAAAGCCTCCAGAAAAGCTGAGTGAGTATTTTTATTTATAAATGTATTACTGCATGGTTTGTTATTTTAATGTAAAACTGAACTGCACTGTTTGGATTAATGCTTGTTAATAGTTACTCTAATCATTTTTAAACAAACCTCTGGTATTGTTACAGAAGATTGTTTCACTTTTTACACTAACACGTTACGTCTGCACTGAGATCTGGGCCATATGGACAAAACCTTACATCACCATTTATTACCTTTTCTCTAAAACTGATGAAAATGATCTCTACAAAATAACTGCATGTATTCTTGACTGCTTTTTGATCATTTTGTGAACTAAACACCAGTGAAAGGCACTTTTTCTTTTCTCCTTTTACTTGAAAGAGACACTGAACAGAACTTCACAATTGAGAACAAGAAAAACATAACACTGTCACCATGGGAACAATATGAATACAACATGTGACATTGTGTGTGTGTGTGTGTGTGTGTGTGTGTGTGTGAGAGAGAGTTAAAGGTACAGGAGCAGTCTGGCTATGCAGCTACAGCACATATTAATTTATTTTAGACATTTTAAAGCTCACACATCTGATGTTATTTTTATTTATGCTATGCTAACAGAAAGAATAAGTTAATATTACCTGTCTTACATTTTACTGTCTGTTTCTGTTCTGTTTCAGCAACAAAATATTTCCAAACAAAGCCATAGCACATCCTGCTCCTTTTTGTTCAAACGGGAGATTTCTTATTTATTTTATTTATTTTTTAGTTGGAGACCTTTTAACACGTACTTTCATTAAAAATGGTTTCAAGTTTCAGTTATAATAAAGTATTTGTTTAAACAAAAAAACATGTTTTCAGTCCTTTAAATAACACTGTGACTGATGATTTTTTATTATTATTATTATTATTATTATTATCAGTTACAACGATCCTTAAAGGAATGAAAACAGAATGCTCTTTTGTTTGAACAAATGCTTTATTATAATAAAGCATTTGTTTATAATAATAATAATAATAATAATAATAATAATAGTACTGATCTGGTGTCCTGTCCTCTGATTTCTGTGTGTGAGAGAAACACACTCACATTTCTGTTACATGGTAAACTTTAGCTGGATTATGGCTGTGTTTGTTTGTTTGAGGTCAGAGTTCTGATATTTCATCATTTCTCTTCCAGGCTGTGGGAGTGTAATCTGACAGAGGAAAGCTGTAGAGTTCTGTCCTCAGTTCTCAGCTCAAACTCCTCCAGACTGAGAGAACTGGACCTGAGACACAATAACCTGCAGGATTCAGGAGTGAAGCTGCTCTCTGCTGGACTGGAGAATCCACACTGTACACTGGAGACACTGAGGTACACACACACACACACACACACACACACACACACCAACAACAGTAATAATAATAATAATTATAATTAAAATAAATGAAAAAATGGCACTGAAAGTTCACCCCCATACGATTAATCAATTATTAACAATAAATAAATAAATAATCGAGCAACAAATCGATTGTGAAAATAATCGTTAGTTGCAGCTGTGTGCTTAACTGCTGGTGAGCAGGGGGATGGGAAAGGGGCGGAGTTTTAGCTCCCTGCAGGGCAAACAATTCACACCTCTCCACGAAAACATTGAGACAGAGATAAATCGGAGAGCAGGAGTAAAGCTTTTTTGATAATAAAACACCACATACAACTGCCACAATAAAATTATAACATTTAACCCAAGATCGGACTTGTATAAACGTTTACTACCTTACATTACCCACATAGACGAAAATCCAGTTCGCTCACGGTTTTATAAATCATGCACATTTCCATCGGTATAAAGTCCATCAGCTTTATTGAAGAAAACAAACGCAAAGTTCCATATTTAATCACAAATGTCCTCTGCAAAATGCATTAAGTGTTTTGATATCCCACTCCTCTGGAATTTAGTAATTAGCCATAAACTGAACTGAGACACATTCTAAAAAAGCTACTCTGCTTTGGCTATGCTGAACAACCCGCCTCCTAAATTTTAATCGGGCAGTCTAACTTGATTGACACCCACATGGACCAATTGTAGATACTTGTAGCTTTCAAACAAGCCCAAACTCGACATGATTGACCAGTCAGGGGCTGAGAAAATCAAACGCGTAATCAGCACAACCAAACCTTTTATGCATGCATCTGTTGGTCTTGAGTTGTGTGTCAGCGGGTACAGGGCAATCAGCACAGCGCTACAGGGCCGTGCAGAGAAACTATCAGTAAATGGCAGCTCCGCTCTAGCGGTCTTCCTGCAAAACTTTATACAGCAGGTTTTTGCATGTTTGGCAGTTCTTTTCTGATTGCTAGTTTTCTACTGGTCACTCGTGTGTCTATCATTTGAACCATTAGGAGAGCAAGTGCTCCTTCACCTGGGGCTCTGGCACTATTTTTAATAAACATTATATTTTATAAGTATGTTTCAGACTTTTTGTGTGTGTGAAATTACACATTGTGTAACAGAGTTCATGCTACTGCCATTTGTTTTCATTTTGTGCCATTTGGAGAGGTTATTTTGTGCCCTTAAAAAAAAAATTGTTTGCTATTTCTAGAAGTCTGCCATTTTTAAGGGCTTTGTGTCATTTAGAGATGTTTGGTGCCATTTGGAGAGGTTTTTACCTGTGTTTGGATAACCTTACACACAATTTTAGTGGTTAGAGATAACTTCCTCATATTTTGGTGTTCATGGACAAGTACTTGGGGCATCTTTGAGACCAGGAATGGGGTTGATATCAACATTTGCTGTGAAGATATAACAATTGTGTTCAAAGTAAATATTTTTTTTATAATTTAAAAAAAAAAAAAAGAAAATTCTGAATATATTGCCCCAGGTAGGCTAGGTAAAAGAAGAAATACTTGAAATAACTGCTAATTCTTAATGTCTTAAGTGTCTACTTTCATATGAGCCATTAACCACTACTGTGTTGTGTGAGATCACAAAACAAATCAATGCTGAACTCAGGTATGTGTTCATACCTGCCGGTGGAATGAACGCAAGTGTCGGGGCTTAAGGGGTTAATAACATGCCAATACTAGTTTATTGTTTATACACAGGCTGTTCATTTTATATTTTATCCTGACATTAGAACCTTGTATTCAGGTAAACACTTTATTTCCCACCTGATGGAAACACCTCATTTCACAATCAGATAAATAAATCTAACACTTCATCATTTCTCTTCCAGTCTGTGGAGGTGTAATCTGACAAAGGAAAGCTGTAGAGTTCTGTCCTCAGTTCTCAGCTCAAACTCCTCCAGACTGAGAGAATTGAACCTGAGTGACAATAACCTGCAGGATTCAGGAGTGAAGCTGCTCTCTGCTGGACTGAAGAATCCACAATGTACACTGGAGACACTGAGGTACACACACACATGCACACACATGCACACACACACACACACACAACAGTAATAATAATAATTATTGTAATTAAAATAAATGGAAAAAATGGCACTGAAAGTTCACGCCAATACGATTAATCGATTATTAACAATAAATAAATAAATAAATAATCGACCAACAAATCGATTGTGAAAATAATCGTTAGTTGCAGCTGTGTGCTTAACTGTTGGTGAGCAGGGGGATGGGAAAGGGGCGGAGTTTGAGCTCCCTGCTGGGCAAACAATTCACACCTCTCCACGAAAACATTGAGACAGAGGTAAATCAGAGCAGGACTAAAGCTTTTTTGATAGTAAAACACCGTATACAACTGCCACAATAAAATTATAACATTTAACCCAAGATCAGACTTGTATAAACGTTTACTACCTTGCATTACCTACATAGACAAATCCAGTTCGCTCGCGGTTTTATAAATCATGCACATTTCCATCAGTATAAAGTCCATCAGCTTTATTGAAGAAAACAAACGCAAAGTTCCATATTTAATCACAAATGTCCTCTTCAAAATGCATTAAGTGTTTTGATATCCCACTCCTCTGGAATTTAGTAATTAGCCATGAACTGAACTGAGACACATTCTAAAAAAGCTAATCTGCTTTGGCTATGCTGAACAACCTGCCTCCTAAATTTTAATCGGGCAATCTAACTTGATTGACACCCACAGGGACCAATTGTAGATACTTCTAGCTTTCAAACAAGCCCAAACTCGACATGATTGACCAGTCAGAGGCTGAGAAAATCAAACGCGTAATCAGCACAACCAAACCTTTTACGCGTGCATCCGTTGGTCTTGAGTTGTGTGTCAGCGGGTACAGGGCAATCAGCACGGCGCTACAGGGCCGTGCAGAGAAACTATCAGTAAATGGCCGCTCTGCTCTAGCGGTCTTCCTGCAAAACTTTATACAGCAGGTATACTGGTCACTACTGGTCACTCGTGTGTCTATCATTTGAGCCATTAGGAGAACAAGTGTTCCTTCACCTGGGGCTCTGGAACTATTTTTAATAAACATTATATTTTATAAGTATGTTTCAGACTTTTTTGTGTGTGTGTGAAATTACACATTGTGTAACAGGGTTCATGCTACTGCCATTTGTTTTCATTTTGTGCCATTTAGAGAGGTTTGGTGCCATTTGGAGACTTTATTTTGTGCCTTTAAAAAAAAATGTTTGCTATTTCTAGAAGTCTGCCATTTTGAAAGGCTTTGTGCCATTTAGAGAGGTTTTATGTCATTTAGAGATGTTTGGTGCCATTTGGAGAGGTTTTGTGCCATTGTGGAGAGGTTTTTACCTGTGTTTGGATAACCTTACACACAATTTTAGTGGTTAGAGATAACTTCCTCATATTTTGGTGTTCATGGAGAAGTACTTGGGGCATCTTTGAGACCAGGAATGGGGTTGATATCAACATTTGCTGTGAAGATATAACAATTGTGTTACAAGTAAATATTTTTTTTATAATTAAAAATAAAAAAAATCTGAATATATTGCCCCAGTTAGGTTAGGTAAAAGAAGAAATACTTGAAATAACGGCTAATTCTTAAAGTCTTAAGTATCTACTTTCATATGAGCCATTAACCACTACTGTGTTGTGTGAGATCACAAAACAAATCAATGCTGAACTCAGGTGTGTTCATACCTGCTGGTGGAATGAATGCAAGTGTCGGGGCTTAAGGGTTAATAACATGCCAATACTAGTTTATTGTTTATACACAGGCTGTTCATTTAATATTTTTATCCTGACATTAGAACCTTGTATTCAGGTAAACACTTTATTTCCCACCTGATGGAAACACCTCATTTCACAATCATATAAATAAATCTAACACTTCATCATTTCTCTTCCAGTCTGTGGGGGTGTAATCTGACAGAGGAAAGCTGTAGAGTTCTGTCCTCAGTTCTCAGCTCAAACTCCTCCAGACTGAGAGAACTGAACCTGAGTCACAATAACCTGCAGGATTCAGGAGTGAAGCTGCTCTCTGCTGGACTGAAGAATCCACAATGTGCACTGGAGACACTGAGGTACACACACACACACACCAACAACAGTAATAATAATAATAACAACTTTATTTATATAGCACATTTCAAACATAAAATGCAGCTCAAAGTGCTTCACAATGGAAAATAAAATAATAAATATAGTATTAAAGGAGATCTATTTTAAGCCTTTTTACAAGATGTAATATAAGTCTCAGGTGTCCCCAGAATGTGTCTGTGAAGTTTCAGCCCAAAATACCCCACAGATCTTATACCCTACTGTAAAGGCCCCTTTTTGGGTGGAAGCAAAAACAGGCTGTTTTGGTGTGTGTCTCTTTAAATGCAAATGAGCTGCTGCGCCCTGCCCCCTTTCCGGAAGAGACCAGCTCCTGCTTCTGATACTACATTAGCTGTGGAATCTGCTAACAACCTTATTCACAGAACAGCCTGGTGTAAAATGATTCACAGAAAACCTACACAATATTCAAAAAGACGATCACCTTACTGTATTGTGCATAATAAAGGTGTGTTTTCGGGTTGAAAATAAAAATGACGACATAACTCTGGCACTTTAGCCGCATTAGCCATGGAATCGGCTAACAAGCTCATTCGGAAAATCGATTTGCAAACATTCCCAAAATATAAAGTGCGATATTTCCGTCTTCTGGATATGAAGCTGGATCACGAACAGTGGGTACTGATCCATGCATGAGAATCAAGTTTTTATCAAATCCTGCTTTGTATTGACCCTCGTTCACAAAGTAGTCTGGTGTGAAATGATTTTAGGTATTTTTGGGGCACATTTCCTTCAAAAATAAAACTTCACTGCGTCTTCAGTGTCTCTGATGCCGTGAGTACATGAAGACTCTCGTGTTCATTCTTAGCGTGGAGAACATGGCCGATGGTGTGCAGCTCACTCAGGGGAGGAGCTATGCTAATAGGGCAGAGTCCCTGGGCGGGGCTTGTTCCAATGTGATGTCACGTTAGTGCGAAAACAAAAACGGCTCATTTTGCGACTCTGTTTATGATTTATTGGGAATATAAAAAAAGAGTGGGTGGATTTTTACCATCGTAGGGTGGTTGTGTACACATTCTGCCGACGCACATTTATGTTCAAACACCATTTAAAAGAGAGAGAGAGGTTGACTGTAAAGCCTGCCTGACGAGAAAAGTGATAGGTTAGTTAGCACAAAGAGAGACCAATCAACACCGATTTAACTCTGATCCAACACCTCATCAACCTTTTCTCTCAACATCCTGTAAATGTTCCATAACATTACATTTTAATTTGCACATTAAAGAGTTCTTGTGTAAATGCTCCTACACACTGTTTATGAAGAAATTAATTCGTATCCAGTGTGATAAATGAGGCCCAGTGTTGTATATGAGTAAAACATTGAAGTGTGTGTTTTATATGGTGTGGATTAGCATTGTTTCTGCTGTTGCGCTTTGTTTTTCTCTGTGTGTGTGTGTTATGTGATTTGTATGTGTGTGAAAGTTAGATTAAGCTCCAAAGAACAATGAACTCCAAGAGTTTTAGTGTCTCTGTGAAACTCAGCTTTGTGTTAATGCTGAAATATCTACATCACTTCTCACATCAGAACAAAGTACATTTATTTCTACAGCGTGTAGATCAGTGTACATTACACACACATTTACTTTAATAACATGCCAATACTAGTTTATTGTTTATACACAGGCTGTTCATTTTATATTTTTTATCCTGACATTAGAACCTCGTATTCAGGTAAACACTTTATTTCCCACCTGATGGAAACACCTCATTTCACAATCAGATAAATAAATCTAACACTTCATCATTTCTCTTCCAGGCTGTGTGTGTGTAATCTGACAGAGGAAAGCTGTAGAGTTCTGTCCTCAGTTCTCAGCTCAAACTCCTCCAGACTGAGAGAACTGGACCTGAGTCACAATAACCTGCAGGATTCAGGAGTGAAGCTGCTCTCTGCTGGACTGGAGAATCCACACTGTACACTGGAGACACTGAGGTACACACACACCCACACACACACACACAGAACAGAGTTTTAATAAACACAGCTACATCCAGTTTCCATCTGTGGTGATTGTAATTGTAGTGATGTGATATATTGTCATTGTAGTGTGTGTGAGATGGAGAGTAAATGTTCTGTATATAAATATTTTGTGTAGTTGATGTTTTCAGAGCTAAAACTGAGTGTGTTAAGTGTGAGGAGGTTTTCTTTCTTGCAGGATGTATAACTGCAGTATTACAGATGAAGGTTGTGCTGCTCTGGCTTCAGCTCTGAGGTCAAACTCATCACACCTGAGAGAACTGGATCTGAAGGGTAATAATCCAGGAGAATCAGGAGTGAAGCTGCTCTCTGATCTACTAAAGGATCCATACTGTAAACTGGAGACATTATAGTGAGTTACTGACTTACTGTCTCTTTACTCTACTCTACTGTATCATACTGAATAATGTGTGTGTGTGTGTGTGTGTGTTGGTGTTTATGCTGCTGATGTGTGTTTACACTGATGCTCTTCTGTCTTTCAGCATTAACTATAATAAATTCACCAGGACTGGCATATGACGGGAGTCTCACCTCAAACGTCTTCTCCAGGATAAAGCAGTTTTGGTGAAGAGTTAGAACCCGTCCCACATTTCCAGCAGTTTGGGAGCTGAATCATTAAACGTAAAGGGACCGAGCAGATACAAAGCCAAGAACAGGCAGAAGGTCATACACAGGAGAAATCAACACACGTAACAAAATATTTGCTGTACAAAACAATGGCAACGATCTTCCCCGGGGATGGAGACTGACGAGGCTTAAGTACACGTCTGGAAATGTACAGTCGACTGATCCCAAAGCACGAGGCAGGAGCAGGCATGTTAATGGTAAATGGTCTGCACTTATATAGCGCTTTTTTAACCGTAGTGGTTCCAAAGCGCTTTACACTGTTTCACATTCATGAGGTTTGTGCCAAAGAATAGATGTGAAAATACAGTGGAAAATTTCCCTTGCAACCTGCCAACCTTTGCTGTGACATGAACACAGTGTCTTGGTCAACCCAGGAGATGATTTAGAAAATTGCCTATGCAACAGTGTGTGTTCAGCATGCATGGAGGCACTGGTTCTGTACAGTGTTGCATGAAATAAGACCAGAAAAACACAAATCAATACCCTCATGCGCATCTCTCTAATGGCCTGATGAGGTCCATGTCAATTGTTTCAGCTGGGACCTTGAATAAAGGTAATGGGCACAATGGTGCTATTGGGGTGGCCAGTGGATTTGCAGCTGAAATTAGTAGCCTGGTAAGAATTGCTTCCACAGCTCCTTTTTGATGCACCAGTCGACTTAAGACTACCCCTATGAGTTGATGTTTGGCCAAAAACCTAAGCTACCAGTGGATAGTTTGCTTGATGGTAGTGAAGAAGATGGAGCCCATTCAGATTGGGTGGACCAACACCAAAAGTTTTTGACCTCCATTTATACCAGTTCCCGAAGGCACTTGGAGACTGGTCATTCACCATAGGACCAATTGCCCTGACTCAGTAGCAATACTACCCCCTGGCACTTTAGTGTATTGTAAGAATCATTTGCGTGGTTGCCGTAAGACTCAGGATGTCTGGCGCTCCACTGTGTTTGAGATTGTGGCCTACATTGATGAAGTGGGAACGCTGTATAAGATCAGACCACATGGAGAAGATGGACCCATTAAAACTGTCCATTGCTTAGAACTTAAGCCTGTTCTTACCTGGCAACAATATGCCAGGTAAACCAATGGGTCAGGTCTACTGGCCCTTTCCATCCCCAGGAGTGAGTCGAGCCAGAAGGACCTAGAATTGGAGATTATTCACAAGTGGCCATAGTCCACACGAGAACGGGTGTAAGGAACTCTGAGGGTCAAGTCTATGTTGATTCTAGTTCTCAGCCCTCAGTGCTTCAGTCTAGTCCAACAGGGGTACAAAATGATTACTCTCTTATGAGTATAGGTTCATCTTTAGCATCTCAACCCCAGGTGACCACACGAGAGCAAGAGTTGAATTTAGAAACTTCTCTAGATCTTCATATAGCTCAGTCACTTGATCAGACAGGAATGGGTTTAGTTTCTAGGACATCCTTTAGGCGTTCTACTCATGGGACTCTCAGTGTTCACCGGGATGGTGACCATTGAAGGTTATGGTGAATTTGGCAAAGTTTGTTGGAGGCGCTGTTGCACATGCCCACTAGAGGGTGCACTGATTCTTTATACACATCACTTCCTGTCTATAGAACCATGTCCAGTGCTTGAATCCTTTGCTACACTGTGATTGTTGGTTGCTGGAAGAACAAGTTCAGTTGCCGGCAAATGTGTGTTATAAATGTGCCAACGCCCTTTATACCTACCTGGACAGGCTATTATTTCAGGGGCTTGGTAGCGTGTGGTCATAATTTGTCTGCATCGCATTGATTGTGTGTTGGTGTGAAGATGGAAACAAAACCCAACAATACCATCAAACCCATATGTGCTTGTTGAATATCCCATTACAGATTTAGTCCCCCTTTGCTGTTATTATAACCTCCACATTCTAGGTAATCTTTCCACTTTATTTTGGGATTTGTGTATTTGAGCATGCATTTCACCTCCTGCAGAGGAGACTAAAAGGGGAAACCCCTCAAAACAAACAACAATTGAAAGAAGCTGTGGTAAAAGCCTGGAAAAGCACCTAAAAGAAGAGTGTAACAATTTGGTGATGTCAGTGGATTGGTGCTTGATTTATTTATTGCAAGGAAGGGATATGCAACCAAATAGTCTTATTTACTTTGATTTCCTTGAAGACTATCTGTTCCAATATTTTTGCTCACCTCAAAATGTTCTAAGTTGTTTAACACATCTAGATGTATATATCAGGAAATTAAAGCTTCAATGTTGATCTGTTGTCTCATATTCATCTTTTGAACTCAAACCCAAATGTCTTCAATGTATAGCAAAAGCAAAAGAATTCCAATACTTTTGAAGAGGACTGCATGTATGGCAAGGTTGACTGAAGACAGGTGGGGCTGATGGCCACTGATTATGATTAAGACAGTGCTCTCTGCCTCCCTCTATTGATGTAACAAGTCAGTTGTCTACTTACACCACAATCCATTACAAAACTACAGACTCCCATTCCTATTTGGTGTTCAAATCTTCATAAGGAAATGTGCAATGACTTTTTACAAGTATGGATTCACCACAAGAACATCATAGATCTCCCAACATGCTTCACGGCCTACAGACATGGCCGCCATGATCTACACTTCCCAGAACATGCGTGCGCGCACACACACACACACACACACACACACACACACACACACACTTCCTCTTTTTCAGTCACCGGAGTTCTGATCAGGCACACCCAGAGGTGTATGTACAGGGCAGGCAAGGTAGGCAATTGCCTGGGGCCCCACATACTGAGAGGGCCCCTGAGGGTTGATCATTTAAATTATCAGAAATTTTCTTCTTAAAATAATGTGCAGCAACATCTCAGCAACCCCCTTAAATGGGGCCTCTTTGTGGGGCACTGTCACATTTGAGGACTCATTTATGCTCCACCACCCCTTCACACTCGAGTTGCATGAGCTTAATTCCTGAAAATGAATCTGAAAAATGAACCTGTTAAGATTTTGCTGATACTGGAATCAGAATTAAATTCTTGGACCCATACTACTGTTACCTTCTCAGTACCGAGTTTGGGAAGAAGTCACACAGACACAGAGTTCAGTCAAAGCTTCTTAGTTTAATGTTGAAATTATCAGAATATATATATACAGAAAGGTGGAAGAGCTAGATCATTGCTTGATTTGACTAGGAACAGAGAGCTTATTGTGTCAGATCTGGGACAGGGACTTCTGTGTACTCAAAAGGTCAACCCAATTGCTGGAGGGATTCTCTCGGGAGGTGCTTTAGGAAGGCGGTTATTGATGGTATGATTCTTTCTTTCCACGATCCCTGAACTCTGTGGATGATATGGGATGTGGAAGTGCCAATCAGTCTTCAGATATTTGCCAAGTTTAATATTTGCCAATTTTAACAACAGTGTTGGCATTTTCTTTTGAGTATGGGAAAGCGTCTACCCATTTGTAGAATTTGGCAACAATAACTAAAATGTATTTGAGACGTCTGACAGTTGGCATGGCCACTAGGTGGTGGCAATGCATCATGTTTGGCGTTTTTTTCTTGTACATTTGCTCTAGCACAGGTCAGACGATGGTTTAGCCAAGATCACCACTCTTCATGCAGCATGAGAAACAACATGAAAATGCTGCACAAGAAACGGAAGGACGGATGATGGGAGAGCAAGGCAGCCAGCAGGGCAGCGTATTAAACCACTGGTGGGCAATGGAAACAACCTGGAGAGGCTTGCACTTGTACAAAAATAAACTAGAGTTAGAATGAGAAGATGTGAAATGTGTGGACAAACGGGCTGGGTGAGCCCTCTCTGGGAGGCCCACTTTGCCAGTTCATCAGTGAGTGAATTACCATGAGCCTTATCTGTGATAGAGGAGTCATGACCTTTAACCTTAACAGTAGCAAGCCTGTCAGGTAAGAGCGAGGCTTCTAAGAGATCAGAAACGTGCAATAAATGTTTGCCATCAGCGGCACGCAAAGCTTGAGCATGCCATGTCTTTCCAAAATCATGTGTCGCCAAAAGCATATACAGATTGTGCTTACAATAAATGGGCCGAGTAGTCTTCAGATTTGTACTATATGGGGGAACTGTATATGACCCGCTTTGTTAGAATACTGAGCCCACGATGTTTTATGGACTGAGGCAAGTGCTTCAAGCAGCAGACGCTCGATGCAGTCAGGCTCATGCGCTTCATCAGCAACATGACAAACAGAAGAGAGACCGAGGTTAGATGGAGTGAGCAGTGTAAACTGTCCGTATTGTGAGTGAACATGTCAGTTTAAACATTAAATCCTGATCTAGTAAGTTGAAAGGAGATGAAGGGATGACAACAAATCTGTGAAAAAAACTAAATGTCAGGGTCGTCAGGGGAAGTAACATGTAGTAACATGTAGACAGTGCGGTACACTGTCACTTACTGTGCCTATTGTCCTGTTTTAGTAGTATTGTACTGTCCTGTGTTGTTAGCACACGTCTGCACGTGCACACTGTGTAGAATGTGTAGATCATATTTAGATCTGTGTCGTCTCATGTGCTTAGTGTCTTGTTTTATGTAGCACCGTGGTCCTGGAGGAAAATGTTTCATTTCACTGTGTACTGTACCAGCTGTATATGGTTGAAACAACAATAAAACCACTTGACCTTGAACTAGGGAGTGTTTTTGGACCCCCATCTATTCCCACAGAATGAATGCTAGAGAATACAATTAAAATCAGGACAGGTTAACTGAGCGTATCTGGTGTGATGTTTAAGTGAGTCAACAAAATGACCAGGTTTATCAGTCAAAGGCAGAGCATCACAAATGACTTTTATTTCCATAACGCTGGGTGGTTTCAGGGTATAGCATTTACTTATTGTGTACTCAGATAAGATGTACACGCTATTACAGAGAGAGGGAGAGAGAGAGAGGAAAAGAGGAAACAGGACAGGTGTAAGTGATAGAGATAATGACGAATGAATTAAGGATAATTAAAGAAAAACAAACCCAAAACTATTTGTCCAATTTCAGATTTATTTTACCTTATTATAAAATTCATGTGTTTATGTAACATTTTATGTTTTCCCATAATGACGTGGGCTTCATCTATCATACCTACATATTTTATTCAGACAGTAGACAGGGGAGCCGGCAGTCGAAGGGGGGGCTGTTACATGGGGAATGGACAAAGTTTTGAGACCATGCTCAGCAATTGTAGTGTAGCCCCTTCTTTATTCATTACAATTGTTTTCAGTAAAGAAACTTAAGTCTTCGTAATATGCATCTACTGCGATTCCTCCACGGAAGTAAAGGGTCACAACAATATCTCCAGGTAACATGAAGACATAACAACATAAATCTGTCAGAAGGGCCCCACATAACCTAGGTTCACCTCTGGGCACATCTGATCCCAATTACACTTACACGCACACACACACACACACACACACACACACACCCACCTGCATGTAGAGACTTTCTACCACCTGCTCTTTGCGAAGTATATGCTCAATTCCATTGTGTCTTTGACGTTACCAAACACTTGTATTTGCTGCCTGTTTTCTTCTAGTTCTGACATTGACTTCGTTTTTGTGTGTTTGCCCTACCTCTGATATCTTGTTTATTGAATGCCTGACTTGTGCCTGTTTCATGTTTTTGCCTCTGCCTTGCATTTTGGATTTGTTGCAAACTTTTATTAAAGCCTTACCTGCATTTGCATCAGTCTCAGCTCTCATTACCTGACATCATGTTTGTCAGAAGTGAATTAAATGATTAGCCTAATATCTGTGACACTCTTGCAAGCAACCATTCTAGATGGTCCACATGAAAATTTATTAAAAATTAGAAAATTAGAAAAAATGTATTACCCATAACTCCTTATGCATCACCAGGAGTTTTTTTTTTGTTTGTTTTTTTTTACAGGAAATTATGTTTCCTTTAAAAGATGTAATGAGCTATACACTGGCGACACCAAGAAATGACTGGCCAGTGGTTTCCCGTGCACATACATAACATCAGAATGAAGAATTTTTTCTTTACAGTGGCAAGACACTTCAACAGTGCTGGCTATAACTTTAATGACATCTCTATGTGCATCACCAGATGTTGTCACGGGGCAACTAAGTAAGAACATTTAAGGAGAAAGAGCTCATCTACAATCTCAGACTTTACAGTGGTGCTTGACAGTTTGTGAACCATGTAGATTTTCACCAAGTGCTAAAAGTAGATAAAGAGAGCCAAATTAAACAAATGAGACAAAAATATAATACTTGGCCATTTATTTATTGAGCAAAATGATCCAATATTACATATCTGTGAGTAGCAAAAGTATGTGAAACTTTGTTTTTAGTATCTGGTGTGACCCTTGTGCAGCAATAACTGCAACTAAATGTTTCTGTTAACTGTTGATCAGTCCTGTACATCAGCTTGGAGGAATTTTTCATCCCATGATGCACTTCCACAAGCATGTGTTCTGAAGATAAGACTTTGATAGATCCCTGTTCTTTAAATACAATCGGGTGCTCACTCACATGTCCTCCCATTTATTAAAAACACCTGACTCTAATTTCACCTTCAAATTAAACTGCTAATCCTAGAGGTCCACATACTTTTGCCACTTTTGATAGATATGTAATATTGGATAATTTTCCTCAATAAGTAAATTACAAAGTACAATATTTTTTCTCAATTATTTGACTGGGTTCTCTTTGTCCACTTTTATACTTTTGTGTGAAATCTGATGATATTTTAGGTCATATTTGTGCAGAAATATAGAAAATTCATAAGGGTTCACAAGTTTTCAAGCACCCCTGTAGATCCCATGAAATGAATTTCATGTTTTGAAAACAGTTACTACATCATTGTCATATAATGGTTTTAGAGACAGATTTAAGTGCAGTTAATAGCTTTATTGCAGAGAGAGAGGCAGACAAATCCAAATCGAAAGGTAAAATAAGTGGTCTTAAACAGGCAAAGGTCAGGCAATCGGCAAACAGGTTATACTAGACAAAAACAAGAATCAGAAACATGTGGACATAAACCACAAGCTGGCCCTCCCCCAAAAATGTTCTAAATGAAATCTGAAGTCTGCCTTTCCATAGATCACCCTCATGATGCAGATGAGCTTCCCAGGCTGAAGTTGCTTGTGGCAATCAGGAGATTCGCCCACTGGCGAGCCAGATCGACCAACCCGGATAACAAGAATTCTACCCGCTGTCTTGGGCTTGGGGTTCACCAGGCTCTCAAAATAGAACTGGCACTGAGGAAAATATCCCTTCCAGGACTTTCAAAGCCCTCAAAGGGAGCCAGAACATCCAGGTGGGTCCAATGGGGAACTCATACTGAATCAAACACCAGCATAAAGATCCCAGTATGATTCTCCCTTGTAGGAGAAGTGCAGTTAAGAGCTTTATTGAAGAGAGAGAGGCAGACAAATCGAAAGGTAAAATATGTCATAAACAGGCAAAGGTCAGCCAATCAGCAAACAGGGTATACTAAACAAAAACAAGAATCAGAAACACGCGGACGTAAACAGGATAAAAAACCATGGCTCTGCTCGCTCCAGTGCTCAGCACAAGGGGAAATCCATGACAATCATCAAGCATGTTGAATATCCACTGGTTTCACTTCAGCCTCAGAAGCACTCTGCTTACATATTTGGTAAAGGACATTTGTCCAAAACATTATTTAATTGGAAACTTTGTCAATTAATATAATTTATAATCAATTCTGTGCACACTTGACATAGTATTTCCTATATCACTTAGTTAATGCAAGTTTTCTCAAAGGTTAATTGATTAAAAAAAAAAATTATTTGACTCAAATGCTCATGTACACTCACCATCCACTTTTTTAGGAGCCCCTGTAAACCTGGACATTCATACAGTTATCTAGTGAACCAACCATGCGGCAGCAGCACAATGAAAAAGAAATCATTCAGATATGAAATTATAATTTTTTCTTACCCATTTTTTCCCCAGTCGTCATCTGTCCAGTTTGGGTGAGTCTGTGCCCATGATAGTCTCATTTGTATGTGGTCTTCTGCTGTTGTAGCCCATCAATGTCATGAAATGGAGGCTGAGACGGGAGCAAGTGCAGGTATGGCAGTATAATCAAAGTCCAAGGATTAGGCAGAAATCAATAATCAAAGACAGGCAGAGGTCAGGCGATCAGGCAAACAGGCAAAACTAGGCAAGGTAGAGGATCAAGGTCAACAGAATAAACAAATGTCAAAGAACAGCAAAGCCAACATGAGCTAAGGCTTGGCCATACGACAGAAGCAGCTGAACTTAATACTTCCCAAAGTCCTAGTGTTTGAACAGTCTCTCATTCGTTTAATTGGGTTCTCTTTATATACTTTTAGGACTTGTGTGAAAATCAGATGACATTTTAGGTCATATTTATGCAGAAATGTACAACCCAAATTCTGAAAAAGTTGGGACAGTATGGAAAATGCTAATAAAAAAGAGGAACAATTTGTAAAAGTACTTTGACTTATATTCAGCAGAAACTGTATAAAGACAAGGTATTTGATACCATCTGTGTATTTGACTTTACTGTCTTCTGTGTCTGGTGCAATGTATCTCTGGATGCTACCACAATTTTATCATATATACTTCAGTTTTAATGTAACTTTCTGCAAGCTTTGGTGCCTTTCAGTGACATCAATAATATGAAATGTTGAAACCGTAATATTGTTTCACTTCATAAAGATTTAGTTAAACTGTTCCCAGTATATTTGGTGTAATTTATTCTGTCTACTGTTTTATTATTATTATTATTATTATTATTATTATTCACATGAACTGTTTAACGATCATCAGACCTTTTGTCCCTTTGGTTTTCGATGTGGGTTTGGATGCGAACCATCTAAGGTCTGGGCAGATCCGGACGTTTAAAAGAACAACAACGGACTCAGGTCACTCAGAATGAAAAGCATTTCATTCGTTCAACTGGTCAATTCTCAGTACAACAGCAGGTATGCAACAACTGTAAACTTTTAATAGCAATTAATGCACATGATGTTTCAGTGAAGAATACAGCCAGGATTATTGTCACTATTGCTACCCCAGCACTGGAATCACAAACCAAATTTCAGACGTAGATGGCAGGATTTGAACCTGCACAGGGAGACCCCAATGGATTTCACATCCATCGCCTTTTGTTTCAGAACGCATAGGCTTCAGTTAGGGACCCTGCTCAGGTATTTCGGCAACAACACAACAAGGCAGTGTAGTTGGTTCCCTTGGCAACCATCTACGGACAGTGCCATAAAATCAAGCCAGTACTATAATTTGAAGCCTAGAATGGGCTGCAATGAGCAATTCTTAACCATAGTGTGGCAAACAGAAGCTCAAACCTGGTTGTATGGAAAATATCTATGAAGTGTAATCAATAAGTATGACGAACCTTTAGATTTATTACTTAAGCATAATCTATATGTATAATCAATATATAGTGGCATAATCTAAATCCCTAGAATGCTTTTGGATCAAGGTATATTCTAAGTGTATATTGATTAGGATGAATTCTTTGTCTTACTGTACAATAATTGTTCTGTGTCAGCCGACACTTTTCTGCAGAGCAATAAATTGGCATTAGATATTCTCTTTTGTAAGTAAATAACCTTGAGGCCAGATACCAGTTAAGGAGTTAGGAGAGGGCCTCAGGAAGGGAGGTAGATATCAGCTAGAACAGCAGATAGAAACAGACAGATGCTCATTGAGGCCTAAGAAGGGAGTGTTGGTTAAGATCAGGACTCTGTCTGAGTGAAACCTTTTTTTAAAAAAAAAAAAAAGAAACCTTGTCCTCATGAAACTTTTTCAAGAAAAACAACTAACTGCGCATGCTCCAAAAATTTAAGATAATATATAGACATGAATAATTAATTGTGCCAAAGAAGATTGGTCTGTTTTTAATGAGGAAAGGCAAAACCCCGCCTACAATGAGTACGCTGTGGAGAAAGGTATAAAAAGGGTTGAGTGTGTTTGCATATTTTAGACTTTCTGCAGACTGTTTCACTTTATTGTTTCAATAAAGTTTATTTACTTTTTGACAACTACTAACCCTCTGTCTCTGACGTTTTTTGACTTACGCTGGAAAGATTTTTTTTCCATGAGAATAAATGGCTGATGTGATTGTATAAATGGCTGATGTGATTGGATAAATGGCTGATGTGATTGTATAAATGGCTGATGTGATTGTATATTTGGCTGATGTGATTGGATAAATGGCTGATGTGATTGGATAAATGGCTGATGTGATTGTATATTTGGCTGGTGTGATTGGATATTTGGCTGATGTGATTGGATAAATGGCTGATGTGATTGTATATTTGGCTGATGTGATTGTATATTTGGCTGATGTGATTGGATACATGGCTGATGTGATTGTATATTTGGCTGATGTGAGTGGATAAATGGCTGATGTGATTGGATAAATAGCTGATGTGATTGGATAAATGGCTGATGTGATTGGATATTTGGCTGATGTGATTGCATATTTGGCTGACGTGAGTGCATAATTGGCTGACGTGATTGGATAATTGGCTCACGTGACTCGATAAATGGCTGATGTGATTGGATAATTGGCTGATATGATTGTATAATTGGTTGATGTGATTGGATAAATGGCTGATGTGATTGGATATTCAGCGCATGTGGCTGACATACACAGCGCAATGGCAATGCTCACACATTTTTTGTTAGGGATTAACATTATAAACTGGACATATTCCTTTGATCTGCACAGAGGGATTATTATTATGTTTTTGCTAACTGGACATTTGTCCTCGAGGACAATCCTCTTTCATTCTCATGTAAACTAATCCCACACTGCTGATTTTACTTTCTTTATCAGTGGAGGATGGAGACCATCAGATGGTGATATCAGCCTCACCTCTCTCTAACATTTACTCCACTGTCTGTCTGTGTGTGTGTGTGTGTGTGTGTGTGTGTGTGTGTGTGTGTGTGTGTGTGTGTGTGTGGAGCAAGTTGATCAGGTGAGATTATCCATCTGGTTACTTTTTTTCAATGCAGTAGATAAGTAAATGTACACTGTATTATAGCCATCAATTTTCATACTGCGGTCATCACCAGTATACGGCTGTAACCCTACAGATCCAATCTAAAGAGAAAGTTTGATCAGTAAAAACCAAACAAGCTAGGTGTGACAGTGTCCTTATTCTCTCTCACGTGTGTCCCTCAGTGCAGAGAGAGCTGTGTCATATGGTGATACATATCATAGGACCAGAAAATAGAATAATGAATCATGTCTATTGACAGATATTTTCCTATATCCTCTATATCGCCAATGTCACATGTTGTATTCATATTGTTCCCATGGTGACAGTGTTATGTATTTCTTCTTCTTATTTGTGAAGTTCTGTTCAATGTCACTTTCAAATAAAAGGAGAAAAGAAAAAGTGCCTTTCACTGGTGTTTAGTTCACAAAATGATCAAAAAGCAGTCATGAATACATGCAGTTATTTTGTAGAGATCATTTTCATCAGTTTTAGAGAAAAGGTAATAAAAGGTGATATAAGGTTTTGTCCATATGGCCCAGATCTCAGTGCAGACGTAACATGTTAGTGTAAAAAGTGAAACAATCTTCTGTAACAGTACCAGAGGTTTGTTTAAAGATGATTAGAGTAACTATTAACAAGCATTAATCCAAACAGTGCAGTTCAGTGTTACATTAAAATAACAAACCATTCAGTAATATTTTTATAAATAAAAATACTCGCAAAGCTTTTCTGGAGGCATTGACTATTGTCATCAGCTTCATTAGACATTCCTCTAATGGGTCATATTTACTCAAATTAAACACATCCAGCTCATGATCTGAGTTCAGTAACACAAACACCAGAGCTGACCACTGAGCAGGAGAGAGTCTGGTTCCCCTGAGACGACGGTCACCTCCTCTGTTCAGGTAAGTCTGTACTTCCTGCACTAGAGAATGATCATTCAGTTCATTCAGACAGTGGAACAGATTGATGGATTTCTCTGGAGATGGATTCTCCCTGATCTTCTCCTTGATGTACTCGACTGTTTCCTGTTTGCTGTGAGAGCTGCTTCCTGTCTGGGGCATTAAGACTCGTAAGAGAGTCTGATTATGAAAGTCATATTATGTATGATCTCTTACTTTGATGTTTCTTTCTTTTGTGCCTCATTGTTTACACCTTTTGTTTTGGCCCTTCATTTTCTTCTGGACTGTGGCTGAGAATTATTCAGTTTTACAACCTCTTCCAAATTATATATAGGCTATGCAATTATCAGACACAGATATTACCTGTCACTCTCACTGTCATCCTTTCTTGCCCTCTTTGCAAAAGAAAGCTGTGATTTTTCAACTGGCTTTCATAGCTTTGTAAGATAAGATCATATCAATATTAAAAAGTAGCATGAAAATTTTATTTTAACTAATAGTCTAATTTTCTACTATATACAATTAAATAAAATTAGCAGCTAGCTAACATCTTGTTTTGTTCTGGTTTCACCTCGCTCCAGTGTAAACTAAATGATTTTATAGGTAAGCTGACTACAGTCATATAAATAAACTGAAAATACTGCGGATTATTAAGGCTAAATCTTACTAACCACTCTTGCTAAATGTCGTAAGCACACACGTTTTCATTTCAGAGGTGTTCCGAGTAAATGATTTGTTATACACTGATTCAGACAATGACATCTCGTGAGCTCAGTGTTGGACAGATCAATTGTTTTAACCAAAATGAATTGGTTCAAAGGAGTCATTCGGTTGCGACTCGGACATATGAATTATCAACGTTGATTCAATATTATTTAGCTCTGAATATTCAACCTCAACCAAAATGATGATTCTGTTGGAATTTCAACATTGAATCAATGTCGCCATGCTATCTGGGAGGTTTCTGTGCAAGGCATCAGAATGCAAATGCAAAGGGAATTTGACTTTTGGCAGGCTCCTTAGACGACCCAGAGGAAGTGAAATAGCAAACGGGGGTAATTGCTATTGCTATTTCAATATGGCAGGATCATAACTCATAAGACATGGGAAATGCAATTGCAAATGGGCTTTGTGTTTCCATGTGAAATTTGGTAGACACTGTACGGTCATGTAAACGGTAATACACAATTTGCATTTTCATGTGAGTTGTCACAATTTATGCGTCCACAAACAGGTAACGCAACTGCAAATACAGTTTGAAATTCCTTTTAAAAATTTAAAAGTGGATAGCGGAAGTGGAAAGAAGCATATTTCTGTCCATTAGTAAAAAGAAGGCAGGAGAGAACGCCAATTAAAGCCTTTTGATTCATAACCAAGTAATCACAGATCCAGCTTTCATTGGCCAGAAAATAGTCTCTTTCTATAATAAATTATATTCCTCAGCCTTTTCTATGGATGACACTGACTCCTTCTTTAACCATATCACAGATTGTATTCCCTGCATAGATGACGAGTTCACAGGGTTGTGAGATTCTCTTCATGAAAATTCAAATAGTTCAATCTCCTTACCAGGAGGTACATCACCCCGATTTATCATCAGATGTGGAGTTAAACAGGGCTGCCATATTTCTCCATTTCTCTTTGTAATGGTTACAGAAATGCTTTCTATTTTTATTACAAATTCAAACATAGCTCCATTAAAGGTACTTGGGCAACCAGTAATCACCAGCCAGTTAGCAGATGATACAACCATCTCTATGAAGCAGCTAACGGAAGTTCCCAAGGTATTGCATACAATTCACATTTTCTCCGTTCTAAAGTTAAATTTGAATAAGTGTGAGCTAATGCCAGTTCAGCAAAGATGCTTAACAGAGGCTTACAGCATCCCTATAAAATCCACAGATAAATGCTCGGGCATGTAAATATCCAAAGATTCAATTGAAAGTGAAAATATGAATGTGTGGAAAGTAGTAGATGAATAAAGTAAACATTGCTCATGGTTATTAAGAGAGATTAGCTTATTGGGTTGAATATTTTATCTATCCTGCATACGCAAAGTAGAGCTATTAATAAAGATAAATCAGGTTGATTTTGATTATATCTGGATCAGGAAAATTCATTACATTAAGAGAGCAGAGATGACCAAAGAATTTAAAGATGGAAGCCTACAAGCCATCGGTTTTAATTGTATGAATGGGATCTTGAAAATTAAATGGTTAAAACCTTTCCTTAACAACAAACAACTTCTGGTTCCATATTCCCAGAGAAATATTTAAGAAATTGGGAGGGATCAAATTTTTACTTAGATATGATTTCAGTATTCAATGTTTCCTGTTTAAATTATCCCACTTTCACCAGCAGGTCATGTTATATTGGAAACAGTTGCACCTCCAGGATTAGTTTCAATGCTGTAATTACAAAACTAAAGGATTGGAGACGCCCACTTTGAAGATAAAACCTTTCGTAGCATGTGAAAATACGCTGTTATATTTTTACTGTTTAATGTTTTACTGCAGAATCACAAAAAATCCACCATTAAATATTGTTCATTTACACACACACACACACCATGGCCCTTCCTGCTCTGCAGAATAAACCAGATAAACCGACGGTTTAGACGGTGTCAGTAAAAGTAAAACTACGCACATCCATTTTCTGTCGAGGGGAAAATAAACCATTTCAGGAGTAAAAACACAGTGAGTATCTAAATCTAAAGCTATAATATATAAACACACTGAATGTACACCAGATGCAGAAGAGTTTTGTGGGTTTGTACTGAAGTTTGAATGTACACAGGTTGTTTTATGACTTGATACCATGACTATTTCCTGTAAGTGAACTCTGTGCTGATACAGGGTTTGATTTAACACACCGATGTTGGAGTGAAGTAAACGTGTGTCCTGCTGTAATCTGGAGAAGGAGACATGACCTCCAACATGAGTGTGTCTGGAGAACAGGACTTAAAGAAAGACGAGAGGTGAGTTACTTTTCCATTCACCAGCAATAAATACACACCGTCTCATGGGAACAGATCTGTATCTCTAAACACTCACTAGTTTACAGAGGAACTAAGCTTTGGTTTAAGGTGTTTAATAGCAGTGAATATATCACTGATCTGATCTAAGAACAGTTTAGAGAAATCATTCACTGAGAGAAGAGTAAAAAGGACTGTGTAATGTGTAGGAGAAGAGCAGTGTAGCTTTGAGTCAGTGAACTCTACAGGCTTTAAGACCCAGCTGAGTCAGTTATCTGTGATTGGGACTCCTGACATCAGTGTAATTCCTGAGGTATGAGGTGTGTCTCCTGTTTGAATAAGTGTGCAGACTGTAGCTGAATTAAAAAGATGGAATTATTACTGTTTAATGATGAACACATTGTGTAACAGTGCTGAGACAGCAGAGTATTAATTATTGCTGATATTTCTGTTCTAATTACAGAATGATGGAGGGAAAGAGATCAGACTCACCAGAACCCAGCTGTGTGTCCATGAAGAGTGACCGGTCAATGGATCATCCACTTCTGTTCAGAGACAGAGCCAGTTCTCCTGATGTGAGGTCAGTACAGTGAGGTGTTTTACAGCAGTGTTCCACCTAATCAAACTCACTGGTCTCATTATGAAGTCCTTCATGAGCTTTATCAGGTGTTGAAACAGTAAAACACTAAAGTGTGCAGTGCTGCAGCTCTCGGACTGGCAGTGAGGAAAACTGCTTTAAGAGTTCAGTTCAGCCTGCAGTCCCTGAGCTGGAGGGTCTGTGGTGCTACACAACAACATTTACACCTGGGACATTAATGACTAGATCACTATTTTATTCATAAAAATGTTAGTGTCACTGAGGAAACCCTGAAATCAGTGTATTGTGTTAAAAAGATAGTGTTAAATATCTGTCTCTGTATGTATTAGTGTGTTGTGCAGCTATGAATACATATAGTCTATATTACATCATGTGTTTTATTTGTTCACAGACCACAAAAGAAGAAATCAAACATCAGCAGAAATCAGCTAGACTCCATATTCGAGGTGTGTGTGTCTTTTTAATGTGTGTAACTTGTGTGTGAGTAGGTTGCAGGTTTTTTATTTAAGATAATGCCAGTTCACAGGTTTATCGATGTGCAGCAGCATTATGGGTAATCAGACAGAATTTCAGTTGTAACTGTGGTAATAGAAAGAGACCTTTCTTCTTTTCATAAAATAAAAGCATCTCTCAGTGTGTAACATTATAATATTTAGATGTGTTCCTGTGTGTTTCTAACCAGGAGCTGGAACACAAAGTCATCACTCTGATAAAGAATGAGCTGAAGAGGTTTAGGAAGCTCCTGAGTCCAGATTACCCAGCATGCACTGAGAGGGAGGTGGAGGATGAGGAGGATCTGCAGAGTGTCAGAGAGGGAGCGCTGAAGATCACACTGCACGTCCTGAAGAACATGAACCACACAGATCTCGCTAACACACTGCACAACAGTAAGAGCTCTGAGTCATGGCTTCATTCCATCAGGTTCACTTTAGAGAGAGTAAATAGTTTTAGATATGAACACCTTTAGTTTGAAGTTTGAGTTTAGTATCATGTACATCTGGTGCTTTTCTGTTCTGTTTGTGGTCCAGTTTGTGATTACTCTGTAAAGTGGTCCTGTTCCTTCAATAATATTTAGTCCATGAATCAGGAATGAACAGCACCATTTGAAAGAATTTTACATTTTATATTGTGCTCAGTGATTTTGCATTAAAACATGTTATTACTTTGTTTATTAGAGTCTGTGGCCTCTGTGTATCAGACAGAGCTGAAATCCAGCCTGAGAGAGAAGTTTAAAAGAATTAATGAAGGAATCTCACAGCATGGAAGCTCAGCACTTCTGAATGAGATCTATACAGATCTCTACATCACAGAGGGTTGGAGTGGAGACGTCAATAACGAACATGAGGTGAGACAGATTGAGACAGCGTCCAGGAGACCAGCAACACAGGAGACACCCATCAAATGTAACGAGCTCTTTAAAGACAAGTCCATCAGAAGAGTGCTGACTAAAGGAGTTGCTGGAATTGGAAAAACAGCCTCTGTGCAGAAGTTCATTCTGGACTGGGCTGAAGGAAAAGCAAATCAGGACGTCACCTTCATGTTTCCACTTCCCTTTAGAGAGCTGAATCTGATGAAGCAGAGAAATCTCAGTCTGATGGAGCTTCTTCATCACTTTTTCCCAGAAATGAGAAAACTAGAATTACTAGACTCCTACACAGTGGTGTTGATCTTTGATGGTCTGGATGAGTGTCGACTTCCTCTAAATTTCCAGAAGAATGAGAGATTGTGTGATGTGACAGAGTCAGCCTCGGTGGATGTGCTGCTGACAAACCTCATCAAGGGGAATCTGCTTCCCTCTGCTCTCCTCTGGATAACCTCTCGACCAGGAGCAGCCAATCAGATCCCTCCTGAGTGTGTAGACCAGGTAACAGAGGTACGAGGCTTCAGTGATCCTCAGAAAGAGGAGTACTTCAGGAAGAGGATCAGTGATCAGAGCCTGGCCAATAAAATCATCACATGCATGAAGTCTTCAAGAAGCCTCTACATCATGTGCCACATCCCAGTCTTCTGCTGGATCTCAGCCACTGTTCTAGAGAGAATGTTGGGTGAAGCAGAGAGTGGAGAGGTCCCCAAGACTCTGACTCAAATGTTCACACACTTCCTGATCTTTCAGATCAAACACAAGGACCAAAAGTACCATCAGAAATGTGACCCTGATCCTCAGCAGACCAGAGAGAGTATCGTGGCACTGGGGAAACTGGCTTTCCAACAGCTGGAGAAAGGAAACCTGATCTTCTATGAGGAAGACCTGACAGAGTGTGGCATTGATGTTGGAGAAGTTGCAGTGTACTCAGGAGTGTGTACCCAAATTTTCAGAGAGGAGTTTGGGCTTCACCTGGGGAAGGTGTTCAGCTTTGTACATCTGAGTGTTCAGGAGTTTCTGGCTGCTTTATACACATTTCTCTGCTTTATTTTTAAAAAGACTAATGTATTAGTGGAGCAACGCACTGGACTTTTCCATTTCTTCAGCAAGTCAACCATGTCTGATTTCCTCAGGAGTGCAGTGGACAAGGCCTTACAGAGTGAGAATGGACACCTGGACCTGTTCCTCCGCTTCCTTCTGGGTCTCTCACTGGAGTCCAATCAGGCTCTCTTACGAGGCTTAATGCCCCAGACAGGAAGCAGCTCTCACAGCAAACAGGAAACAGTCGAGTACATCAAGGAGAAGATCAGGGAGAATCCATCTCCAGAGAAATCCATCAATCTGTTCCACTGTCTGAATGAACTGAATGATCATTCTCTAGTGCAGGAAGTACAGACTTACCTGAACAGAGGAGGTAACATTCGTCTCAGGGTAACCAGACTCTCTCCTGCTCAGTGGTCAGCTTTGGTGTTTGTGTTACTGAACTCAGATCAGGAGCTGGATGAGTTTGATTTGAGTAAATATGACCCATCAGAGCACTGTTTTATAAAGCTGCTGCCAGTGGTCAAAGCCTCCAGAAAAGCTGAGTGAGTATTTTTATTTATAAATGTATTACTGCATGATTTGTTATTTTAATGTAACACTGAACTGCACTGTTTGGATTAATGCTTGTTAATAGTTACTCTAATCATCTTTAAACAAACCTCTGGTACGGTTACAGAAGATTGTTTCACTTTTTACACTAACACGTTACGTGTGCACTGAGATCTGGGCCATGTGGACAAAATAATGAAATTATTATTATTATTATTATTATTATTATTATTATTATTAATAATTATTATTATTATTGTTATTATTATTGTTGTTGTTGTTGTTATTATTATTTTCAGTTGCAATGAAAATTAAAGGAATGAAAACAGAAGGGTTTGTTGTTTGAACAAATGCTTTATTATAATAAAGCATTTGTTTATAATAATAATAATAATAATAATAATAATAGTACTGATGTGGTGTCCTGTCCTCTGATTTCTGTGTGTAAGAGAAACACACTCACATTTCTGTTACATGGTAAACTTTAGCTGGATTATGGCTGTGTTTGTGTGTTTGAGGTCAGAGTTCTGATACTTCATCATTTCTCTTCCAGTCTGAGTGGGTGTAATCTGACAGAGGAAAGCTGTAGAGTTCTGTCCTCAGTTCTCAGCTCAAACTCCTCCAGTCTGAGAGAACTGAACCTGAGTCACAATAACCTACAGGATTCAGGAGTGAAGCTGCTCTCTGCTGGACTGGAGAATCCACACTGTACACTGGAGACACTGAGGTACACACACACACACACACACACACACACACAAACACACCAACAACAGTAATAATAATAATAATAATAATAATAATAATAATATTTACATAGCACATTTCATACATAAAATGCAGCTCAAAGTGTTTCACAATGGAAAATAAAATAAAATGACAAATATAATATTAAAGGAGACCTATTTTAAGCCTTTTTACAAGATGTAATATAAGTCTCAGGTGTCCCCAGAATGTGTCTGTGAAGTTTCAGCCCAAAATACCCCACAGATCTTATACCCTGCTGTAAATGCCCCTTTTTGGGTAGAAGCAAAAACAGGCTGTTTTGGTGTGTGTCTCTTTAAATGCAAATGAGCTGCTGCGCCCCCCCCCCCCCCCCTTCCGGAAGAGACCAGCTCCTGCTTCTGATACTACATTAGCTGTGGAATCTGCTAACAACCTTATTCACAAAGCAGCCTGGTGTAAAATGATTCACAGAAAACCTACACAGTTTTCAAAAGGACAATCACCTTACTGTATTGTGCATAATAAAGGTGCGTTTTCGGGTTAAAAATAAAAATGACGACATAACTCTGGCACTTTAGCCGCATTAGCCATGGAATCTGCTAACAAGCTCAAACTATTAACAAAATCGACTTGCAAACATTCCCAAAATATAAAGTGTGATATTTACGTCTTTTGGATATGAAGCTGGATCACGAACAGTGGGTACTGATCCATGCTTGAGAAACAAGTTTTTATCAAATCCTGCTTTGTATTGACCCTCGTTCACAAAGCAGTCTGGTGTGAAATGATTTTAGGTATTTTTGGGGCACATTTCCTTCAAATATAAAACTTCACTGCGTCTTCAGTGTCTTTGATGCCGGGAGTACATGAAGACTCTCATGTTCATTCTTACAGCCAACAACAGAACACTTACAAAGCTTACGAAGCAGAGACATTCTTCTCATCACTGTAGCTGCTCCAGTGCGGAGAACATGACCGATTGTGTGCAGCTGACTCAGGGGAGGAACTATGCTAATAGGGCAGAGTCCCTGGGCAGGGCTTGTTCCAACGTGACGTCACATTAGAGCAAAAACAAAAACGGCTCATTTTGAGACTCTGTTTATGATTTATTGGGAATATAAAAAAGGAGTGGGTGGATTTTTACCATCGTAGGGTGGTTGTGTACACATTCTGCCAACACACATTTATGTTCCAACACCATTTAAAAGTGAATTTTGCATAATAGGCCCCTTTTAAAACAAAATATTGCAACACAACATTAAAGATGAAAATACAATATTAAAACCTAAAAATTCCTTAAGAAATAATTAAGAAATCAAACAGAAAATAAAATTTAAAATAGATCAGCATGAGATTTAAAAAAAAAAAAAAAATCAGTTTTAAGCCTAAAATGAAGAGGCCTAATTGAAAGCCAAGGTAAATAAATGTGTTGAAGCTGCTTTTTAAATATATTTACTAGTGTTGGGTCTGAGTCCACCTTTGTGGAATCAGAATCGAGACCAAGTCCATAACCAATCAAGTCTGAGTCCA